>NC_082396.1:23176414-23463914 GCF_031168955.1 Gadus macrocephalus
TTAAAGGTTTATAAATGTCTGCAAATGCCAAACCGACAGAACAACACAAATATTGTTATTTATTTGAGCAGGAATTGCCTCATTTATGCTATACTTCCAACTGATGTGTGCATGAGGTGCTATGATTGGACGACAGGTGACATCACCCTTGGTGTGATCTACTACTGTAGTATTCGATCTAGGATCTGTACAAAGCCGTTCTGAGTCCAGAGAAGAGCTGCAGTCATTATAACCATGTCCCTTATGGGACAAAACAATTTGGCATAATATGGTGGAAGTCCCTGCTAATACGGGAGAGTTGGCAACCCTGACTCATTGTTGATGACATGCTTCCCTCCATGAACCCACTCATCCATCTATTCATCAACCCACAGTATATATAACCTGTGTGTGCAAAGTCATTCAAAGAAAAAGTCATGTCCACTGTCCAAAGAATGAGGACAGGTTGCTTGGGGCTCACAAAGTCCACCACCCCAAATAAAACAAGTCAGCAGCCATGGATACACAAACCATCCGCTATACTAGACTGGCTCACACTGGTTATGAACCCAAGGCCTATTGGTAGGGAAGCTGTTTAAACAAAAGTGGCCTGATCAATAGAGGAATCTATTTCAGCTTGTGAGCTGTAAATGAGCCTGCACAACCTTGGGTAGTCTCAGTATATTCTTACCATTATCACCCCACAGTGCACTTGAGCAATGCAGACCTTGGTAATATACTGTAACCCAGTAATACACTGTAACCGGGTAATCTACTGCGCCCTGAAAACAGGCCTATACTGTACCCTAGTGATCACCTTTGCCCTGGTAATACCCTGTGCTCTGGTAATACCCTGTGCTCTGGTAATAACCTGTGCCCTGCTAATACCCTTATGTAATTTTCCAAAAAGAATCGCAACAGTGAAAAAGAGGGATGTCTTCAACCCTCAACCTCATACAGCCGGTGAACACCAGCATATGCTCCATACTTTCATCAAATTAGCCCATGCACTTTGAGGATTAAATTCACTCAAAGTACATGAGGATTAAGTAGTGCCTTTCTTGGGGGTCAAATAATGTCTTACTTAAACCAAGAAGCTGTGTTGCCTAACCCCAGAGACATTTAGACAGAGTTGCAAATGACAATACTTTTTGTCATGGTCCGTTCCTGATTTTCCCGGTCACCTGCCTGCCAAGCTGATCTCACCTAATTAGCTCAACCACCTTCACCTGTGCTCTCTCTATATCAATCCTCTCTCTCTACTCAGTCTACTCAGCCAGATCGTCTCTTGTTACTCACAGAGCTTTCCCGCAACTCCAGAACTGTTTCTCCAACGCTGATCCTGCCTGTTACTGAACCCTCGCCTGTCTGACCACCTGCCTTATGTCAAGTCCCTGCCGGCCTGTCTGCCCTCCTGATACCGACCCCTCGCCTGCCCGACTACCCGCCCGCCGACGGTACCCCCAGTCTACCTGATTGCCTGCCGGTCCCCGAACTCTTGCATGTTCCCGTTTACTCTGCCTGCGCGATCCAGATCATCTGTGCAATCAATAAACCTTTGGACTGCCCTGTCACCATTGTCAGTCTGTGCACTTGGGTTCTGCCTAACACCCCCGTTACAGCACGATCTGGCCAGCCCAGGCTGACGACCGGATCTCTCTACTCTACCCGAGTAGAGAGTGCCCTGCACCAGCCGCTACCATGGCTGCCATGGCACAGAATCAGCGGGACCTGGCGCACGTCCGCCAGGAATTGCCGAATGCCCAAGAAAGCACCGCTGCTCCACCTCTCGTTCCTTCGCCCCGTGAGCCCAATGTGGGGATTCCCGAGCGTTATGATGGCAACCCTACCACTTGTAACGCTTTATTGTGCAACAGCTCCATCATCTTCTCCCTTCAGCCGATCACCTTCGCCTCCGAAGAAGCCTGGGTGGCTTATACCATCAACCACCTCTCTGGGCGGGCGCGTCTTTGGGGCACAGCTGAGTGGCAGAGAGGGACCCCCACCTGCCACTCTTTCCAGACCTTCGCCGACAAGCTCAGAAGAGTCTTCGGTACATGATTCTGGGGGCCGAAGCCGGAAGGGAACTGTTGGCCCAGTAGTCACAGACTACGCCATTGACTTCCGTACAAGAGCCCCCATGAGCGACTGGAATCCAGCCGCTCTCCGTGATGTCTTCTTGCGGGGTCTGGCTAGGCACATCAAGAACGAGCTTGTCGCCCATGACCCATCGGCTATGCTGGAGGGCCTGATCGAGCTTGCCAACCGCCTCGACTTTCGTATCCAGGCTCGCAGGAGGGAGAGGCGTTCAGAGGCTCCGCCACGCAGCCCTCCTCTCCCCAGGTTCCCAGTAACCCCGGCCTCCTTCCCGATGACCTCCACTGCTTCTTGGAGGGGGGGGGATCCAGAGCCCATGCAGGTTGGTCGCACCCATCTCCCAGCAGAAGAAAAGGAGAGAAGACGGAGGCAGAACCTCTGCCTGTACTGCGGCCAGCGAGGACACTTCGGTGCCGATCGGTGCCCGTTAAAACACAGAGCTCGCCAGTAACCAGAGGTATACTGGTGAGCTCGGTAGTAGACTCTGCCTCTCCTAGAAGACCCACCCTCTCCGGTGAGCTCCTGCTACCCTCCGGTTCCCATCTCATAGCCGCCCTCGTCGAGGGGTCGACGAGAGCATCATGGACCGGTCCCTCGCTCTGCGGCTGGGACTCCGTCCAGAGAGACTGCCGTCGTCAATTTCTGCTAGAGCCCTGGAAGGACACGTGCTAGGGATGGTAACTTATCGGACTAACCCTGTGCACATGCTCCTGCCGGGGGGCCACAGAGAGACCTTCTAGTTCATGCTTCTGCCTACACCCAACCAGCCTGTCATCTTGGGTCATTCCTGGCTTCGCAGGCACAACCCAAACATTGACTGGTCTACTTGTTCCGTCCAGGAGTGGGGAGTGACCTGTCAGCAGTCCTGTCTCAGGACGCCTTCACTGCCACCTATTCCACTCGTTCTTGCCCCAGCCTAGGACATCTCCGGGGTCCCTGCAGCTTACCATGACCTGAGGGAAGCCTTCAATAAGGCTAAGGCTACCTCCGTGCCTCCTCACCGTCACCGATTGTGCCATCGATTTGCTTCCGGGCACTTCACCCCCCAGGGTACGCTTGTACTCCCTCTCTGCTCCCAAGCAAGAGGCCATGGAAGAGTACATCAAGAATTCCTTGGCAGAGGGGATCATCCGACCCTCCTTGTCACCGGCTGGGGCGGGGGTTCTTCTTCGTGGGCAAGAAAGACAAGTCCCTGAGACCCTGCATCGACTACCGAGGCCTGAACAATATCACGGTGAAGAACCGCTATACCCTTCCACTACTCTCCACTGCCTTTGAGATGCTCCAGGGGGCAACGGTCTTCACCAAGCTCGAACTGAGAAATGCCTACCATCTGTTCCGCATCCGAGACGGACATGAGTGAAAGGACAGCCTTCAACACACCAATGGGCCATTGCGAGTATCTCGTGATGCCCTTCGGCTTGACCAACGGCCCGGCAGTCTTTCAAGCACTGGTCAACGACCTGCTGCGGGACATGTTAAAGTTCTTCTTTGTGTACCTGGATGACATCCTTATTTTTTCCCGCAACCTTGAGGAGCACGTCACCCACGTCTAGGGTTGAGCACCGAAACTCGGTTCCAGTAGGGAACCGGTTCCGACGTAAACGGTTGTAACGAGATTGAATAAGAACGCACATTTCGGTGCCTCATAACGGTGCCTGGCGTTTTTTAACGTCCCCTGCCCCGCCCCCATGGTGTTGCGGCGTCAACTTGCGTAAGTGCTCGGCGCTATACCGGTTCACACTGAATAACGGTGTGTATTTTCGTTAGGATATGATTTTTTTATATACCGCCATACCGGTGTATTTGATTACACAACGTTCGGAACGCAGTGCTGCGCGACACTGTTTCAGACGGGACCCTTTTCAATGCGCTAAACATGCATGGTACGACTACGACTTTCTATATAGGTCCATGACTGCGAGGCGTGGTATTTGAGGCCAACTGGTAAAAGAGTGTGTCACGGCTTTCAAACATATAAACCATTAAGCCTATGGGCGCCTCGAGACTCGGGACGGACTTGTCAACGCGCTGTGGCATCGCTTAATTGATGTTGTTTTGATTGAAGATCGGCAGGTTGTAGTGGGTGAACGTGAATGAACGTGTGTGTGTGTGTCTGTTGCGAGCGAATGTAATTTTAAAGTAGCAAACAAACAAACTCAAAGCTGATGCATGCATCCAAAACTTTCTGTTCAAAACCAAATAAACAAATCAAAAACAGAGTCATTATTTGCTTCAAATACTTTTTCTTTTCAAAACTTGGGAATTAATACAGCGCGGTACCGAGAGGTTGAAAACAATGTTGGCGTCTCCTGTGGCTGCCTTGCGCACCTGAGTTATATGACTTAATATGACTTTGGCAGTAATGTTGCGCCATGATGCGTGCCTGCCTGCTTTCAGCGAGTAAGTAATATTGTTTGTAATTATTTTTTAAAAATATATTTATCAGTCACAGCACTCACAGCAGCCTCTTCGGGTAAGTCGAGTAATTTAATGCCAACCGTAAATCTTGCATATCAAGTAGGCTAGCAAACACCGTTGCCATTCAACTCAGTGTCCGCTGACTTTCTGCTTAATGTGAAACTCATAACAAGTCGTGCATGTATGCAAGTGTGTGCGTGCGGTTTCCTTTTTATAAGTACCGGTTCGAAAACCGTTTTAGCACCGGAACCGTTTGAAAAGTACAGAGTAGGCACCGGTATCGGATAAAACCCAAACGATACCCAACCCTACCCACGTCCGGTCGGTTCTCCGCCGCCTCCTGGACAATTCCTTGTACATCAAGGCGGAGAAGTGCGAGTCTACTTCCTGGGATGTATCATCGCAAAGGACTGCCTGCGGATGGATCCAGCCAAGGTCTCTGCTGTGACCTCCTGGCCGGCCACGGAGACACGGAAGCAGCTGCAGCGTTTCCTAGGGTTTTCCAACTTCTATCGGCGGTTTATCCGAGGCTTTAGCTCCGTCGCCTCCCCCCTCTCGGCCCTCACCTCACCCAAGATCCCCTTCCGCTGGTCTGACGAGGCACAAAACTCCTTCAACACCCTCAAAACTCACTTCACCACTGCCCCCATCCTTCAGATCCCCGAACCTGAGGGACAGTTCATAGTGGAGGTGGACGCATCCGGTGTGGGAGTAGGGGCGGTCCTTTCCCAGCGTTCATCCTTCGACCAGAAGATTCACCCCTGCGCCTTTTTCTCTCGCCACCTAACCCCCTTGGAGAGAAATTATGACATTGGCAACAGGGAGCTTCTGGTGGTGAAGCTGGGCTTGGAGGAATGGCGGCACTGGCTAGAGGGTACCTGAGTTTCGTTTGTGGTTTGGAACGATCACCGTAACCTTAAGTATATTCGGTCCGCCAAAAGGCTCAAATCCAGACAGGCCCGCTGGTCACAGTTTTTCGACCGGTTTAATTTCACCATGTCCTATCGTCCTGGTTCTCATAATGTTAAGCCTGATGCTCTCTCCCGACAGTTCCCAGAGTGCCCCGACGAGACGTTTGAACCCTCCACCATTGTTCCAGCATCCTGCCTCCTCGCCTCAGTCACCTGGGAGACAGAGGAGATGGTGCGGGCCGCCACTCTGAATCAGCCTGCCCCCAGTTCCTGTCCCCCTGACCGCCTGTTCATTCAGGCCCGCCTCCGCTCCAATGTGCTCCAGTGGGGGCATGTTTCCCGGCTCACCTGCCATCCCGGCATCCAGCGGACCTGGGACTTCCTGCAGCGACGCTTCTTGTGGTCGTCTCTGGGGGAGGATGTCCGGGGCTTCATCAACGCCTGCCCTGTATGCAACCGGAATAAGACCTCTCTATTGTCCCTGGTCGCATATCTCCCTGGACTTTGTGACTGGTCTACCTGCGTCCAAAGGCCACACTGTCGTCCTCACCATCATCGATCGGTTTAGTAAGCTGGCCCATTTCATTCCCCTTGCTAAACTCCCCTCTGCCAGGGAGACTGCGGAACTGGCTCTCCACCACGTCTTCCGCCTCCATGGACTGCCCACTGATGTCGTTTCTGATCGGGGGCCCCAATTCACGTCGGCCTTCTGTAGGGAGTTTTGCAGCCTAGTTGGGGCTTCTGTCAGCCTGTCTTCTGGCTTCCATCCCCAGTCCAATGGACAGACCGAGAGGGTGAACCAAGATCTGGAGACCAACCTTCGCTGCCTGGTGAACCGCAATCCGGCTTCCTGGTCCGACCAGCTAGTGTGGGTAGAGTATGTGCATAACACCCTCACCTGCTCATCCACAGGCCTCTCTACCTTCCGATGCGCCTACGGGTATCTGCCATCCCTGTTTCCCGACTTGGAGAAGGAGTCCTCCTGTCCCTCTGCACGAGCCCTCATTCGCCACTGCAGACGCACCTGGGACCAGGTGCGCACTAGCCTCACCAAATCCGCGGACCGCCACGCTGCTGCCGTCAACAAGCGCCGTACGCCGGCCCCTGTCTACCAGACTGGCCAGAAGGTCTGGCTCTCCAACCACGACCTCCCCCTTAAGTTGAAGAGTCGCAAGCTGGCCCACAGGTTTGTAGGCCCCTTCCCCATCACTCGTGTCATTAACCCGGAGGCGGTATGCCTTCGGCTCTCTAGGTCCCTGAGGATCCACCCGACATTCCACGTTTCCAGAGTCAAGCCCATCCAGGAGAGCCCTCTGGCTCCTCCCGTTCCGCCTTGGGTTCTGCCTAACCCCCCCGTTACAACTTTTAACTCATTTGCAAGGGTAAACGGGCTGGGTGGATTTGAAAAGTTGGAATTTTGAGTTGACTTTGCATAAGACAACATAAGGCTTGTGTTAAAATTTAAAATAGTATATTTTCTAGTCATTTTCTACAAACCCAGACTTAAACTAATATAAAAAAACTTCTTTAAAGAGTCAGTGAGCTGGTGAGCCCAAACCAGTTTGTTTTAAATGTAGTAATTTGTCAATGACCATCAACGTAGTAATCTATGCCATTGTGTCACGGTTACTGAAATGTTCCCCCCCAAAAAACTGTTTTTGCCCTTCTCCCCACTAAGCAAACGTTCCACTCTGCTGGGAACACAGGGGGAGTGGTATCGTGACCTCTTACTGCCTGTTTCAAGGGTCTCAGACGTCACGACCAAGGGGTTGGTTATTGCCTCCATACCGTAACCATAATTAGAGAGGCCGATAATGGCAGTATGGAAACAAGCGAGTGCATATGCAGCAGATATAACATTACCTTGAAAGTTACGTGGGTGTCTGTGTGTGTGTGTGTGTGTGTGTGTGTGTGTGTGTGTGTGTGTGTGTGTGTGTGTGTGTGTGTGTGTGTGATAACTTACTTCAAAATGATAATAAACAATTATAAATGGAATGCAGCATAAATTCAGCACACAAAAAAGGTATGAAACACACAGGGACACGCGCACACATGCACCGTGTGGTCCCACATTAATCTATCCCTTGCCCCTTCCCGTGTCTGTGAAGCATTTTGTCTAATTAGCCACCAAGAGAGTCCTAAACGAGAGGGATGCGTTCTTGATGAAAGGGTCATTTCAGGGAAGAGACTTCACGTGGATCTCCTTTTAAAAGCATTAGCAGAATAGTTAAAATCCAGCAATGGTTGTGTTGGTCAGATGAGGGTAGGGGACATATCTACATACACTGCAGTGTCAGGAACTCATTTATTTATCAGCAGAACCATTTGTTCTCTATTAGAGACTAGGGGTACAGACCTCATCTTACATCTCAGCTATCCTTTTTCATATTATGTCAGTAAAAAAATGTAACTAGTTAGAAAAATAAAAGCACTAATCATTATTTAATATTCCTTTGATCCTTGTCTCTCTCCCTCTTTATTATTGTTGCTTATAGTTTTGTATTTGCCCACTAGTTTAACAGCCCTTAAATGTACATTTAATTTGTAGTATTATTATTGAAAGACAAATTGGGCTGATATGTTGTCTCTAGGCTGATATTATGTACTGATATTATTATATAATGTCTTGTATACGACTGAACCCAGCCTTCGCCAAATCTCGGACTAATCTATGAGTTTGAAACTCAGGCGATGAACAGACCGTCACCAAACACTGGGTTACTTCGGCAGACCACTGCATGCTCTTTATATTCGAGGACTTGCCAATCCATTGTTGATCGTCTCTTGCCAACCCATACAATGACAAGCCAACTGAAAGTTCACATTCAGTTAAAGGAAAACCAGCTCTTAAAGGTTCCATCTTGGAACAGACTTTCGGTTCAGAATTAGGTGTGCAAACCAGAACAAAACACATTCAGTGTTGTGTGAAAAGGGGTCTAAAAGGTATCTCCTAAATGGCAGCATGTTCCAACATCTCGTTTGCCATTGTCCATCAACTTCTACAATAAACCATCTTTCAACACCACCACACCACCACGCGTCCTTGTGTCTGGAGGAGCCGAGCCACCTAAATGGTGTTTGGCAACTACATTGGTTGAGTTTACCAGCTAGCTAAGTCTAGTTTGGCAGGGGTCATCCCTATGTTCCCCGGGTCCTATGTTCCCCGTTTTTCCCAAAAAGGGTCCTATGTTCCCCTGTAGCCATACATACCGGGGAGCATAGGGCCCTTTTTGGGAAAAGCGGGGAAGATAGGACCCATTTCTGGGAAAAGGGTCCTATGTTCCCCGCTATCTATCAATCTTTAAAAATATTTAGAGCTTTGCCTTGCGGCTCAGCTCTCTTTTCGTTACAACGGTGCGGTAAAGCGAACGCAATACCGCCCCCGCTGCTCCGATTCTCCGGCCAATCTCACGTTCCATAGTACCCTCACTCGCGAAACAGACCCCGAGGTACTTGAACTCCTTCACTTGGGCTAAGGACTCATTTCCTACCCGGAGTAAGCAATCCATCGGTTTCCTGCTAAGAGTCATGGCCTCAGATTTAGCGGTGCTGATCCTCATCCCAGCCGCTTCACACTCGGCCGCCAGCCGATCCAGTGAGTGCTGAAGGTCACAGGCCGATGATCCCATGAGGACCACATCATCTGCAAAAAGCAGTGACGAGATCCTCAGACCACCGAACTGCAACCCCTCCCCACCACGACTACGCCTCGATATCCTGTCCATGTATATCACAAACAGGATTGGTGACAAGGCGCAGCCCTGGCGGAGCCCAGCACCCACCGAGAACGAAACCGACTGGCTGCCGAGGACGCGAACACAGCTCTCGCTTTGGGAGCACAGGGATTGGATGGCCCTGAGGATAGGCCCCCTTATCCCATACTCCCGCAGCACCTCCCACAGTTTCTCCCGGGGGACCCGGTCATACGCCTTCTCCAGATCCACAAAACACATGTAGACCGGATGGGCATACTCCCAGGCCCCCTCCAGGATCCTTGCGAGAGTGAAGAGCTGGTCCGTAGTTCCACGTCCGGGGCGAAAACCGCATTGTTCCTCTTCAATCTGAGGTTCGACGATCGGCCGAACCCTCCTTTCCAGCACCTTGGAGTAGACTTTACCAGGGAGGCTGAGAAGTGTGATACCCCGGTAATTGGCACACACTCTCTGGTCCCCCTTTTTGAACAGGGGAACCACCACCCCGGTTTGCCACTCCTTTGGCACTGTACCCGACTCCCACGCGATGTTGAATAGGCGTGTCAACCATGACAGCCCCTCAACACCCAGAGCCTTTAGCATTTCTGGCTGGATCTCATCAATCCCTGGGGCTTTGCCACTGCGGAGATGTTTGACTACCTCAGTGACCTCCACCAGGGAAATTGACGACGAAACACCATCAACCTCGAGCTCTGCCTCCAACATAGAGGGCGTGTTATTCGGATTCAGGAGTTCCTCAAAGTGTTCCTTCCAACGTCCGACGACCTCCTCAGTTGAGGTCAACAGAGTCCCATCCTTACTGTAACATTGATGAAAGCAAAACAATAAAAACGTATATAAATTATAATGGACCAATGCTGTAACCTACGGAAGATGATTAGGGCAACATTTTTTTCATGTGAGTTCAGAATACGGTCAGAATCCTGAGATTAAGCCTGAATCCTCTTCCATCTGCTCTCCTCTTGCTTACATGCAACCTCTTCGGTCGGATGTCCTGTATGTCGCCAAGTGAGGGTGCACTCACACTAGGCCATCTGGCCGTGGCCGTGGCCGTTTTAGCACCTAACCGTGCTCAAATCTGCCAGTGTGAGTGTGGCCAGTATGGCCAGGCCGGGCAAATTTGGCCACTTGGGAGAGGTGTGCTGCTACGGCACGGGCCGCTACAGTACAGATGCTAATGAGCCGACGCGCGCACACGCACGGCTACGCAACCTGAGCTGGATGACGTATAGTCCATGCGACGACCACGGACATAATAAAGGCGACGAGCCTTCTTTCCAATTAAATGGTAAACATGTATCCAAATAAGCAACAGACTCAGCAAAGTGCGAACTGTGTTCTGTGTGTTGTTGTCCATTGTTGTTAGAACTCTGACTGGCGGCGGACTTTATTATGGTCCATGCAGCGGACGCTTGGTGATGACGTGTTACTTACGATGTGATGACGTATGCACAAGAGCCTACCGTGGCCAGGCCACAGTTGCGACGCCCAACGGCCACGGCCAGATGGCCTAGTGTGAGTGCGGGCCAGAGAACAATGGGGCCATTTGAGCACGGTTAGGTGTGAAAACGGCCAACGGCCACGGCCAGATGGCCTAGTGTGAGTGCACCCTGACTCTCACTGAACTTCCTTTAAAACACGTCCCTTCTTAAGCCTGTGAGATTTAGCCTTTGGGACTTTATTCTCTGAATTCCGACTTGATCTCAGAATGCTGATTTTTAGCTCAGAATTTTCATCTTCAAAGAAATTCACATGTGGCTATAATACTATCACCACTATTACACCACTAACACACAGCAGGACGGAATCTTAGACACTTATTCACTATCAGACACTAATACACACGGTTATTCACTGTGTGTATAACCGTGGAGACGCTTATTCACTATCCCAAAACCCCAAAGATGGTAAATAATACACTTTCCTTCTTCAATCCAATTACAGTACAGGGCTTGGAATGCTAATGTCATGCAATTCACACATACGCTCACACAGAAAAGATTGCTATAATTACATCAGCTATATTAAAATAAAACAGGCAATAGGCGGCCATTGTAAATCCAGTATCACAATGCAAACCACACTCAAGCACACACACACACACAGACAAAGACACACATGTGCAAAGAAACACAGAGGGATAACCACACACAAATATTAAATCCATGCTAATGCACTTCAGACATACTCCTGTCAAATGTCAATGCTGTTGTACTTTCAATGGGTTGACCCCAATTTATCTCTTGAATATATTTCCTCTCCATTGTATACAAAGGGCAATGAAACCATGCTAGCCTCGTCCCCCGTGTCTTGCAGTCAAGCAATTTCCATGAGCAGCATGGAGTATCAACACAAAGTGGGCACGCTTACAGCCTGCATTGACTGTTCCCACTGAGTGGCTCATTCTGCGGCCTACCCATGGTGATGCTGCCCCAGCCGCCTCCTTCCCCATTGACAGTCAATTGATTTCAGTGTTCCAGAGAATGCATTCTTTGAACAGTGGACGTGTCCATAATGTGTGTGTGTGTGTGTGTGTGTGTGTGTGTGTGTGTGTGTGTGTGTGTGTGTGTGTGTGTGTGTGTGTGTGTGTGTGTGTGTGTGTGTGTGTGTGTGTGTGTGTGTGGTTTGCAGGCAACTTACTGCCTGCAAACCTGTAGGCAGTAGGGGTGGGACATAGTCCAACATTTTGTTTCCATCTAATAGGGAATAGAGGACCAGAATCACAGAAATCAATATCGGTACTTTAAATATTCAAAGCAGCATATGTATTTTCATTCAGAGAAGAGCAGTGGGTCATGTTTTATGAGATGAATACATCATCAAAACGCTACATCTGAATCCATTTTCATGACCCCAGAATAATATGCCAAAGGTTAGCACTCATTGTAAGGTGAGTGGTAGAATATAATTTCTACCTGCCACCTGTGAGACCCCCGTTTGATTCCCAACTGAAGGATGTATATGGCTAGCAATTTGCTTTCCACTGAATGCAAGTTAAACCAAAGGACCGTTTTTAAAGGTAAATAACAAAAATATTGCTTTTATTATTGTGAATTGAATTTGCCAACAAAAATAATGTTTTTTCTGAATAAACAAAATGTGCACAATTATTTGGTGTAACTGTCCTCACCAGAAACAGTTGAACACCTGCAACACTCACACCTCCCTGCCAGTTGTAAGGAGAATTGATTCATGATGTATTAGTGGAGCTGGCCTTGGCTGTATATGGTTCTCTGGTTAATGTTCTGTAAGTTCTTGAAAGATGATTCAAGTTGATGTTGTAATTACATGTAAGCTCATTTTATGTGTCTGCGTGTAAGAGAGAGATGGAGATAGAACGAAGTTCCTCGTCTACTGCCTAACATAATAGTTATTATGTAATGAAGTCGCATTCAGGTGTTTATTGTGCTCACCATCATTGATGTAAGACACATTTTCTGCTGCTGTATTACATGGATCTCGTGAGGTCTGCTAGTGTGTGAGAGATAGATGGGAGATGTTCCTTGTATACCACATAACGTCATAGTTATTAATTGGGTTGCATTTGGTGTGTTTATTTGTGTATTTGCTTTTGCAAAAGAATATTGTCAATCGGTTTTCTTGCAATATACGTTTTGGGCGGGGTTTTGGTTGATTGGGCAGTTTTTTGGGAAAAGTCACCACAGTGCCTAAAAACCATCAACGTCATTCATGTTAAAGGTCCCATGACATGCTATTTTATGTATTCTTTAATATAGGTATTAGTGGGCAACTAACACAGTATCCAAAGACGTTCCCTAAATTCAGCCGTGGTGCAGAGTTACAGCCACTCCGAGCCAGTCGCACATTGAGCTTCCCCCAAATGCGCTGTTTCGGTGGGCGTGTCAAGGAGGAGGGTGGGGGTGTGGCCCTGAGCAGCTTGCAGCCACCATGCGCTCTGTTTACAGTGGATGTATCGCAATGGCGAGCCGCACACAGCCTTTAGCCGTGTTCTGTAAATATTCTAGAACACACGGGAGTCCTGGAGCTCTATATCTAAATATTATCATATAGCCTACACATATCTATATCATATAATATATATTATCACGGCCAAAAGCTGTGTGAGCCGATATTATGAATCTCAAACGACCGCGTTGGGTTCTCCGACGTTCCTGGTTCTTCAACGTCCACATCAATGTGAATACACACACTGTAACGTGGCGCTCACACTGAGCGCCACATGTGTGTGTGTGAATACACACACTGTAACGCAAGTGTTTCTTGTCGGTTCTTTGACGTGTCTTGTATTTCCACAACGAGACTGTCGTGGGGGTTATCTGAGCCATGGTTGAGAATGAATTGGGGGGAAGGAACTTTGGCTTTGACTCCCTCAAGAACATGAACCACGACATGGAGGAGAAAGGGATTGTTGGCGGCGAATGTCTCCCGCTTGAGCCCCGCTGAGGGACCACCGCCGGAGGCGGAGGTGCATAAGCGCTGCCCGGCAAAGATCCCTTTCTCCTCCTTGTCGTGGTTCATGTTCTTGAGGGAGTCAAAGCCAAAGTTCCTTCCCCCCAATTCATTCTCAACCTTGGCTGAGATAACCCCCAATACGAGTCTCGTTGTAGAAATACCAGAGACGAGAGTCCGACGTGTTATGAGCCATCACACCAACAGCAGAACGGTTATCCAAATAACAAGGAAGTGTACCACACTTGCGTTACAGTCCTGGAGCTCTATATCTAAATAATATCATATAATACATAGATATCTATATCATATAACATATTGTGTGCGCCTCCAGACGATATTATGAATCACAAACGACTTTGTCGGGTTCTGCGACGTCTGCGACGTCTCTGGTTCTTCCACTTTCACATCAACCTGAAGTCGACTGAACCGCGCGGCAACTGGCGGCATGTCGCAGTTCATGTACTTCAGCGAGTCAAACCAAAGTTCCTTTCCCCCAATTCCTTCTCAACCATGGCTTAGATAACCCCCACGACAGTCTCGTTGTGGAAATACAAGACACGTCAAAGAACCGACAAGAAACACTTGCGTTACAGTGTGTGTATTCACACACACACATGTGGCGCTCGCACGGTCGAGTCTCATTGGCGGGCCAACGTCTCTGGGCGGGCCAGGCAGAGTAAGGGGAGGAGCTGAGATTCCTCATGACGTCATGAGCACAGATTTCCAAATCAGCGCGCTTGAGCCTCCGTTTTTTCAAAGGCGAGCAGAACAGCTAGTGCTCGTTTTACACCAAACGCAAGTTTTAGCCACTGGGGGACCATAGGCAGGCTAGGGGAACTCATATTTATGTTAGAAAACCTCATAAATTGAGATTTTCATGTCATGGGACCTTTAAGTAAAAGGAAAGACCTTGGACACGAGAAGGTAACAGAGCCGTGCACTAGGCCCTCTCAAATGCCGGGCCGAAACAACAATTGTTTCACTACAACTCCTTTCAGCTGCCCACCCCTCCTTCTCCAGCAAAAAATAATAACATAAAATGGCTATTAAGATGCTTGAGGTGGCGTTTTGAAAAGAAAAAAGATAATTATGAGCCTTTGATTGATATCCAGACCTTTTTTGCGGAGACACATTCCTGTATTGGAGTGAAAGGAGACGTCTACTTCTGGGCTCCTTGAATCGAGGGACCCGTCCACTGCCCGCTTAACAGCTGCAATACCTGGCTTGGCCGCTGAGCACTGGTGGATTGCGGAAGTATGCACTGTTCCTGGGGGCTTGGTTTAAATAGATGGATGCACTCATGGGCGCCGCATTCATTCATTCTTTTATACACACACACACGCCCGCATTCATTCATTCTTTTTAACACTCCCTCATGGTTAAACAATGTTTTCTCGTGAGAAAATATGTGTTTACTCTATGGTGTTTGCAGATGAATTGTTTTATAAGTACAACTTCTTACCGCTGTAGGCCTATTACATGTTCTTTCCTTTAAAACGAGATTTTGTTTTGGAAGGCTGGGATATTTGCTCGAGTTTATTATTGTTATAGCCTATTACAGTGTTCATTCATGCAGCCCCTATGTTATTTTTTTCACAATCCACATCATCATCATAATATTCAAATTAGGCAGATCGTTTGCGTTTTGTGCTGTGTTTAGCCTACTGGTTTGTAAGCTTATGTTGCAGTTCCGACCTGCCATATGGTACATCAAAATAGAACACCAACTGCGCTATCCGTTAGCGCACTTCGATCAGGTATAGCCTACTGCCGTCAGTTGCGCAAATGCTTTGTCGATCTGTAAGATAGCACCATGTATCATTTGCCCCGGAACCAACCCCTCCTTTTTGCCAACCGCCTCTCAGGGCGTGAGTTTAGTGGTGCGAGTTTGTTGTGGGGGAAAATCAGCTTTGCGCCGGTTGCAAACTAACGATACATGTGTCGGTGTAGAAAGTCATTTGCGCTGGGTGCAAGATAGGGCCCTTAGTCTGTCCTTTGGTGAATGTTAAGGATGCACTTTTACCGCAACTAGCAAATTCCATCTGTAAAGATTACATATGTTATACAATAAGTACATGAGGCTGAACCAGTGAATCAGACTCATGAAGACATGTGACTTATTTTCTTAGTTTATTCAAGCCAAAAAATCAATGCACACCAGTTTGTGTGTGCATATGTGTGTGTGTGTATGTGTGTGTGTGTGTGTGTGTGTGTGTGTGTGTGTGTGTGTGTGTGTGTGTGTGTGTGTGTGTGTGTGTGTGTGTGTGTGTGTGTGTGTGTGTGTGTGTGTGTGTATGTGTGTTTGTGTGTGCATAAGTATGTGTGTGTTTATGGGTCCATGTGGGTGTGTGTGTGTATTTAAAAAAGTTCTGCTGCCTGGACCTTCCAACAATTGACCATTATCTCCTTTATCTGCAACATCAACAGACGCTTTTTGTCTGTGTGTGTGTTTGATCGTGTGTTTATTTGATTGTTTGTGCGTGTCTATTTGATTGTGTGTGTGTGTGTGTGTGTGTGTGTGTGTGTGTGTTTGCTGCCATCAAATGTCTCAAGCATTTCCCTAAAATCTGTTTTTCATGACCTGTTTGTGAAAGGTGTGTCACCAGCATGTGTCCTCGTGCGTGTGCATGGATGTGTGTGTGTGTGTGAATTTGTTTTCTTTGCGTTTACAGGGGTGTTGATAATGAACTGTGTGTTTACTTGTATATCCATTACCCGTGAGCAATGAGCAGTGTCAAGGTGAAGGCGTCTGTCTCAACAACATGCTGATGTCTGATAACCATCTGCACTCACCGTTTGTGTGCAATAAGTATTTACTCCACGTAACATTAGACAGAGCTGTGTTCGCGTCCTCGGCAGCCAGTCAGTTTCGTTCTCAGTGGGTGCTGGTCTCCGCCAGGGCTGCGCCTTGTCACCAATCCTGTTTGTGATATACATGGACAGGATATCAAGGCGTAGTCGTGGTGGGGAGGGGTTGCAGTTCGGTGGTCTGAGGATCTCGTCACTGCTTTTTGCAGATGATGTGGTCCTCATTGGATCATCGGCCTGTGACCTTCAGCACTCACTGGATCGGCTGGCGGCCGAGTGTGAAGCGGCTGGGATGAGGATCAGCACCGCTAAATCTGAGGCCATGACTCTTAGCAGGAAACCGGTGGATTACTTATTCCGGGTAGGAAATGAGTCCTTAGCCCAAGTGAAGGAGTTCAAGTACCTCGGGGTCTTGTTCGAGAGTGAGGGTACTATGGAGCATGAGATTGGCCGGAGAATCTGAGCACCGGGGGCGGTATTGCGTTCGCTTTACCGCACCGTTGTAACGAAAAGAGAGCTGAGCCGCAAGGCAAAGCTTTCGATCTACCGGTCGATCTTCGTTCCTATCCTCACCTATGGTCATGAGGGCTGGGTGATGACCGAAAGGACGAGATTGCGGGTACAAGCGGCCGAGATGAGTTTTCTCAGAAGGGATAGGGGAAGCTCAGCCATCCGTGAGAAACTCGGATTAGAGCCGCTGCTCCTTTACTTAGAAAGGAGTCAGCTGAGGTGGTTTCGGGCATCTGGCAAGGATGCCCACTGGGCGTGTGTTTCAGGCACGTCCAGTGGGGAGGAGACCTCGGGGAAGACCCAGGACGAGGTGGAGAGATTATATCTCAACACTGGCCTGGGAACGCCTCGGGATCCCCCCGTCAGAGCTGGTCAATGTGGCCCGGGAAAGGGAAGTCTGGGGCCCCCTGCTTGAGCTGCTCCCCCCGCGACCCGACCCCGGATAAGCGGACGAAAATGAGATGAGAACATTAGACAGCTGAATAAATGGGTTTATTCAGCCCTGATGCGTTATACCATCTTCCGTTGTTTGTCCTAGGTTTGACAGTTTACATAATACATATAGACCCACACATACACACTTATTTTTAGGGCTGGCCCAAAAACATAATTTCAAGCTTCAAATATTTGCTAGCTTTCCAAAAAATATTGAATATTCTGTGGTCAAAAAAAGAAAAGAAAAAGTCCATTCACAGGGCGTATCTTCTCTGCCAGTAAGAGTAGCAGGCAGAGACCATTGCTGCAAATCCGTTTATTTTCAATTGATTGTGTTCTTAAGTGGTTCAATTGGTCAAACAAATGTGTTATTTTAATGACTTATAATAGCAAAACAACAAAGTCATGTCCTTGGCTTTGGGATCCACTCATCAGTCCGAGTTCAACTTGGTTACGGCAGAGCTTCAATGCAGCCTAAAATACTAATTTTTCTTTATTATTATTAGGTAGATCCTTTAGGTGTCCATCGGACTCATTTGAACATGTCAATAGCTGCTAAATACGTCCATTAATAAAACCCTTCTCAAACCATTAGCACCGCGCTGGCCGGGGGGTTAATGGTTTGTGTATGATCACTTGACGGCAGCTGTCAAAGTGCTCCTGGAATAGTCCAATGATGTTTGAATGTCCAAAACTAACAAATCTTAATCCGGTCATCCCACGTTTGGCCATTCTGAGGATGGCTGCCGTTACCTCAACTAAAGCATTGACGTGACGCCTTCTCCAGGTCTAGTGCCCTTACATGAAGCTGGGATATGCAGACTCCATTTTGTTGCGTTACGTTTTTTTCATGCAAACATAAAAGAAGCATTCAAATGCTGAACTTAGATTTTAATGCCTACCTAATGAACAAATATCAGAATATTCGGATATAACTCAGCCCTACTTATTTTGTCATGCATTTCCCTGATTTGCTATTGCTGAATCATTCAAACAGCTTAATGTCTCTCTCTCTGCTCTCTCTGCGTCTCTCAATCTCCCCAGCTCTGTCAAGGTTCCCCTTCAGCACGCTGGCTCCTCCACCAGCTGTCCGGTGGCAGAAGTGGTTAGCGGTGATGTTGTTTTTCCTCGTAACCAAGTTAGTACCATGCAGATCAACCAGTGATGCTCTGGGGAAACCTGATTTCTGTACCTAATTGTTTCGTATTTTCTGTGGTTAATTCAGAGTATTGTCTTATTCTGTCAGCATTCATAGTCGCCAGAATACCAATTGATGGGGAATAAAGAGGAGGGAAGACATAGAGAATGATAGTGTGAGAGGGTGAAAATAAAAGGTGGACTGAAAACAGAAAACTCACAACACAAAGTAGAGCCGTTAATATTAGGGCTGTCAATTGAACGCGTTATTAACGGCGTTAACGCAAACCAATTTGAATGGCGTTTTTTTTTTATCGCGCGATTAACGCAAATTCATATATAAAAAAAATAAGAAATATTCTTTTTTTTTTTTCTTTCGCTCAAAACAAAGAAGCAGTAGCCTGACTGCTATGTTCAAGGCAGTATGTTTGTATGTTCATCGTTTAATTGCACTATAGGCTTTTTTTTGTATCTTCCTGTTTTGATCAGTATATGATGTTATCAATAAAAAAACATTTGCACAAGGCAAGCCGATGCACTTCTCCATCTTGATAAGAGCATTAAAATGAGAACAATTAATGGGACAAAGAAATCAAGGGATATTTATTAATCGTGAGTTAACTATGGCATTAATGTGATTAATCGCGATTAAATATTTTAATCGCTTGACAGCCCTAGTTAATATGCATTGCTGAGGCTTTAACAACGGATACGGTACTTTAATGCTGCCATCTACAAACGTCTGTGTGGAAACCGGTCAGCTCATTGAAAAACCCAAACAGGTTCTACCTTAAAGGAACAATCACAAATTATAATATCCAAACACACAGACACATAATCACAGACACCTATCTAATATGAATGAAAGCGCACGACAGAGACTTGTTCTTGTATCATATTGTGTTAAAAAAGAATGAGATCATTTAAAAGTAAAGTTATATCCACAGTGATGAAGTAAACACTTTAAAGGGGCTGACCCTGCATGCCGGATATGCTAATTCCCAATTTAGGGCCTGACATTACCTTAGGCGTTCACTGGAGAGTTGGCTGTTTGCATTGCTTTGGTTATTTCTTTGTTTTCTAAAGGCTGTCTTGCTTGTTGACTTTTGCTTCTGTCTGTGCTTCTTCTGATAATCTGTTGGAACTGAAAAACCAAATGATGGCTCTGCATGGTTGAAGCTGACTCCCCCTGATGGAAGCAATAAAGTTTCAATAACAAATCACCGTTACTTAAGAGGGCGTGTACCCGTAAACCTATTTTGTATAATTGCATAATAATTGGAACACACATACACAGACACACACAATCACCCTGGGACATTTGGCTGGCTAAAATGCCGTTCTCTTGGCAGCGTTTGTTTTTCATAGTCCTGTCAACACTTCCCACTCAATATTATGACAGATAAAGACCTGCGTTAGTGTAAATGTGTGTGTGTGTGTTGGTGTGATGTATTCCTGTTGGGGTTATTCTCCTGTGTGTGTGTGTGTGTGTGTGTGTGTGTGTGTGTGTGTGTGTGTGTGTGTGTGTGTGTGTGTGTGTGTGTGTGTGTGTGTGTGTGTGTGTGTGTGTGTGTGTGTGTGTGCGTGTGTGTGTGTGTGTGTGTGTGTACGTGTACCTGTAGGGAAATAGGTCTTCCAAAGAATGAGTCACAGAGAGAGAGAGAGAGAGGATGAGGGGAGATCATTTGGTAAGGGAAACAAGTTGCTGCAGTACTCTGTCCATTTGCAGGCATACAGAAATGTGTACTTGAATCAATAAGATAAAATCTGATAAAAAACAATATAAACAATACAATAAAAACAAGAGTGTGTTAGAGTGCTGTTTATTGAAGTGCATTCAGCAGGGCAGTGCCCTACCTGTCTTACTGTATGCTTACTGAACTGCGTGAGCCCTACTGGGACAACTAATATCTATATTTTGTTGAATAATTAAAACAGGGTCAGGCTTGTGTGCAAATCTTGTTAAACACTAAGTGGCCATCACACGTAATACAAAATGGACGACCACTTTAACCACATTCAACTTAAATATGAACAATGCTCCCCTGTGGTTGGTCGGCACAGAGCAGCGTGCTGTTAAAGGAGGGCCCTCATTGGCCCTTCATTCTGATGAGGGAGTGTGTCTCAACCCTATGGTTCATTCTAATGAGGAGAGTGTGTCTCACCCCTCTGGTTCATTCTGATGAGGGAGGGTGTCTCACTCCTCTG
The DNA here is from genome assembly GCF_031168955.1 of Gadus macrocephalus. Taxonomy (NCBI): domain Eukaryota; kingdom Metazoa; phylum Chordata; class Actinopteri; order Gadiformes; family Gadidae; genus Gadus; species Gadus macrocephalus. The sequence goes on from NC_082396.1 coordinate 23,197,068, forward strand.
GTTCATTCTGATGCGAGTGAGTCTCACCCCTCTTGAGTGTGTGTCTCACCCCTCTGGTTCATTCTGATGAAGGAGTGTGCTTCTCACCCATCTGGTTCATTCTGATGGAGAGTGAGTTCCATCCCCTCTTCCTTCTGATGAGTTAGTGTGTCTCACCCCTCTGGTTCATTCTGATGAGGAGAGTGTATCCCATCCCTCTGGTTCTTTCTGATGAGGACAGTGTGTCGCCCCTCTGGTCCATTCTGATAAGGTTACTCTCACTGCTCTGGATCATTTGGATGAGGGAGAATGAGTCTCACCCCTCTGGTTCATTCTGATGAGAGTGTGTCTCACCCCTCTGGTTCATTCTGATGAGAGTGTGTCTCACCCCTCTGGCTCATTCTGATGAGGGAGAATGTGTCTCACCCCTCTGGTTCATTCGGATGGGGGAGTGTGTCTCACCCCTCTGGTTCATTTTGATGAGCGTGTGTGTCTCACCCCTCTGGTTCATTCTGATGAGTTTGTCTCACCCCTCTGGTTCATTCTGATGGGGGAGATTGTGTCTCACCCCTCATGTTCATTCTGATGAGAGTGTGTCTCACCCCTCTGGTTCATTCTGATGGGGGAGAATGTGTCTCACCCCTCTGGTTCATTCTGATGAGAGTGTGTCTCAACTCGCTGGCTCATTCTGATGAGAGAGTGTGTCTCACCTCGCTGGTTCATTCTGATGAGAGTGAGTCTCACCCCTCTTCATTCTGATGAGGTAGTGTGTCTCACCCCTCTGGTTCATTCTGATAGAGAGTGTGTCTCACCCCTCTTGTTCATTCTGATGAGAGTGAGTCCCACCCCTCTTGATTCTGATGAGGTATTGTGTCTCACCCCTCTGGTTCATTCTGATAAGGGAGTGTGTCTCACCCATACTGTTATGTACAGTTGGATAAGAAACAGCCAAAGGTTTGAATAATTAAATAATAACTAATAGAAACAAAAGATCGATCATAATTAACCAAGAGATGTCCTGCCCTGCAGAGCAATAACTCGTTTGTATATTAGTTTGTTTGACAAAATCATGGTTACCAACTTCTTTCATTTTTCAGCTTTGAAAGTTAAACCACTGCTAATAGTTTTGCTAAATGTCCTCATTGCTCCAGTTGATCTTTTGGGCAGTGAAATGAAATGTTGAGCAGTGAAGGCAATAGGCACCTCCTCATGGTCCTACAAACATTAACTAGACCAGTGACTGTAACTGTCAGACTCATTTCTATGTTTCAGTCATAACTGTTTTGTAAGTTTTCAATTTGGCTAATTTATTTGGAGCATATCCAGCCATGATAATTGAGTTAACACCTGTGTATTCATTCTTCAAGCTTCACAGATTAAACAGAGTGAGTTCCTGTGTACCGGGTCCCTTGTTCCTTGAGTACCGAATGATTTGATTGTTTATATGCTGCATTTTTTAGAAGTTCAGATCTCTTCAAGGTATCTTCAAGGTGTCAACACCATCAGGCCATCTCTTCCTCACTTCCTCTAACAAAGGATATTTTTGTGTGGCCCACTTCATATCTGCAAACAGAGGCATCAATTAAGCAATATCACAAAGGGGGATGGCATTCTTAACAGCACTCCCTCTCACGTGACATTGTTCCTATTTCTAATCAATGAATTAGTTATCAGAAATAGTTTGCTTCAGCCCACACAAAAAAGACATCTAACCATATTTAGAACCAAAAGGGCCATGTTTCCTATGGCTGTTGGGTAGGGGTTTGTTGTGTTCTCCACAGTTTTGTCCATAACCCTTTGAGCAAAACATGGTTGTTGGTTTGAATTGAGGTGCTCTTATTTCTTGACATCTACGTATTTAGGAGCCCCGTTTATCCAAAGCCATCTCCGCTAAAGAACAGAAAGTAATTATTGTAGTAGTCTGGATTACAGGACTTCTTAGGACAGAATGTTTATAAAGAGCCCTTGATTCCCAGTGAACGACTGCTTAAAAAGGAGAAAAAAAAAATATATATATATATATATATTTTTTTTTTTAATTAACACTTTTAATCGTGCCATCAAACAGTAGACACAACTCAACTAGCAATTAAAAAAGAAAATGATCGGCCATCCTTTTAATTGTCAGTTAAAAAAACATACATGAATATATAAATGTGAATAAAATACACACCAAACTAATATTAATAGGCTAAACTGTGTACATCTTTCTTGCTGAACATGATGTCTGAAGTTGATGCCGTCATCATATAGTTGCCTACTATGCAATTGGTTTTAACAATCAGCAGTTTTGCCCTATGGGCGCAAAAGAGTCAATCAAAGTGAATCGCTAACAAGAAAAACATGATTGCGAATCAAGATATCAAATGTCTAGCTATTTCTTTAATGATATAGTTTGACTTTGTTTTTGTGTCTTTTGGTTTTGCGCCTGCGTCATTTCATGAACAATCTGGTTCATTGTTTATCTCTCCTCTCTGTGATAGTGAGAGACGCAGATAAAAGGAAGAGACGTTTGAAACCACAAAGAACAAAGGCTTCTGTGAGTACACCCCCCGTTGGCGACACTTTAGAAGAGATGCTGTGTGTACATGTATGTGTTTGAGTGTGTGTGTTTGGGTAATTGTGCTTGGTCCTTCTGTCCCTACATATAATAATAATAATACATTTAATTTAGAGGCGCCTTTCAAGACACCCAAGGTCACCTATGGGTGTCTAATACCATCTATATATGGTATATATATATATACCACCATCTATATGGATACTAATACCTGTTTCTGTGGGCTCTGGGACATTACATGGCACTGCTTTCAGTTTTTTTATTTAGAAATTTTCAAAGAGGCTCTGTACTGTTTCTGCCAGGAGTCTCCTACAAGGTTAAAAGCTCAAAGGGTTTTGCTTTGACTGCCTGCCAAGCATTCAACCATTTTCACTTTTGCATCTGCTGTGTCTCAATGCAAGTAAGTAAGAAGAAGTAAAAAGGAGAGCTGCAGTTTTTACTAGCATTTACCAAAGTAGAAAACAAAGCATCTTCTCAAAAGAGAGCTACCTCATGTTTCTCCTTTTCCTGTTGGTTTGGGGGACAACACAATGTGCTACATGACGGTACATGCTTGACTAAGCATGTACCTCTTACCATGCACCAAGGACGCTTATCTTTTGACATTCATAATTCACAATACTAATTAGTCAGTCCTGCATCCTTTGCAAGCCTTTTGTCCTTAAAAAATGAATTTATACTGCCTTCCACAGTGGTTTCTGCATGCACTCCGAGCCATGCATTCTAATACACACCACAAATTAAAAAGATTAATAATTGAAACAGGCTTTGAGGAATTTTAGTAGTAAGTAGCCGGGAAAAACAAAAATAATAAAATGGATTCTTTATCATGCATTTTTGTTTTGCCTGGTCGTTGAAAGGGATTCCGTTTTCTGATGCTGTCTCTCTGTCGGTATGTCTGTCCATCCAGAAGAGTGAGATTCCTAATTCAGATTTAGATTCAAGGTTTAAAGATTTTGCTGGAGTGTGTGTTTGTGGCTGTGTGTGCGTGTGTGTGTGTTCCTTTCCAGGTGACTGCTAAAGGCTAAACGGATGTTTTTAGCTGTGCTATTGATCAGACAGGTAATTATCTGTTCTGATCCTCTCATTACGATTATAGATCAGCCTGTGTCACATTGGCAGTTTCGTCGCTGTGTCCTATCAGAATCACAAGGTCAAGTCAATGCTATCTGCACCCACATTCTACCCAATGGCAGCATCGAGGTCTCAACACGCTGAAGAGCTGCTCCAGCCCCACTGTAAGTCAGGAGTCATGTCCTCCCAGCACTGAGTCCTCTTCACAGGCTCAGTTCACTGCAAAGGCTATTGTTCCAGTGTTGAGTGTCCTCTTCACAGGTTCACTGCAGAAGCTATGGTTCCAGTGATGAGTCCTCTTCCGAGGCTCAGTTCAGAGGCTATGGTTCCAGTATGGAGTCATCTTCCCAGCCTCAGTTCAGAGGCTATGGTTCCAGTGTTGAGTCCTCTCCCCAGCCTCAGTTTACTGCAGAGGCTATGGTTCCAGTTCAACCCCAGTTAACCTCAGCTCGCATTGCTCATGTTTGAACACAATTTGAGATTGCATTAGTAGAGTAAATCCCCAATCCCAGTTCACAGTCACACTATACCAACGCAGCTTTCCATCAGAAGGCAAAGGGGTGATAGGTTAGGGTTTTTTTCAAGTTACCCAATCCATGCAAGAGAATAGCATTGTCGGATATCTTTGACAGGACAGCGTGTGCTGGATTTGTTCATAAGGGCAAAGGTTTCAGACGATGCTATTGGATTGTCCAACTGATATGTTTCTGTGGTAGTGAGTGCTCATGGCCCTCGTAAAATTGTTTCACACTACTACTGTGCCGTCCCCTCCGCGTCAAAACGATCCATGTTTTTATTTTTACTTTTTTAACGTTTGAAGCAACCTGCAGCTTATTACGATGTTCGGCGTTGTTCCTTTCACACAAAATGTCTTCCACTTTTAAATGGTGGCGCTAGCATGGCACAGGGACAAAGCCCGTTGTCTCTCCTCAGGAAGCTCTCTCCCCTTTGTTGATCTCTCTCCCTCTGTCTTTTTTTATCGCTGCATATCTCTCCTTCCCCCACAACATCACCCTCCACTCCTCATTTCTGGTATTGTTTAATACTGTGTTGTGACAATTAATGTCCCAGTGCACTTGTCATTTCCCTTTAGTTGAAGAGTCACTGTCCTTGGAAGCTCTCTCTCTCTCTCTCTCTCTCTCTCTCTCTCTCTCTCTCTCTCTCTCTCTCTCTCTCTCTCTCTCTCTCTCTCTCTCTCTCTCTCTCTCTCTCTCTCTCTCTCTCTCTCGCATTCCACATGGTTTATGTTCAGCCTGTAACCAGGATGTGTGTGTGTCTGTGTGGGTGTGTTTGTGTGTCAGAGCAAAGACTTAATTAAAGAGTTAAAAGAGCTGTAAAAATGGTTATTCAAAAGAGTGTTTGTGTATGTGTGCTTGTGTGTGTTTGCCAACTTTAGATGGCAGACTCATCTGGCATGCTTGCATCATAACTCCTCTCATCCTCTGCACTCTCCTCTTAACTCTCACCCTCTCCCCACATTGTCTCTCATCTCACTTTCATCCACCTCTCTTCATTCTTCATTCTCATCTCTCTCTCCCCCTCTGTTCTCTGTTTTGGCTCCCCCTCTCCTCCACCCCCCTCTGTTCTCTGACCAGACGTGTCCAGTTCTGCTCTTCATCTCTGATTGGCGTTCCCTCATATGTGCCTCTTCCCAACCTGTCCATCTTTCCCTTCATGACAGATTGGATTTAAGCCTCCCCTTCTGTGTGTGAATGTGTGTGCATGTTTGTGTTGCACAATGGAGGCTGATTGTCAAAAAAGCAGGTTCAGATGTTTCAAACCAGGGTGTGTGCGTGAATGCAGGTATAACTGTGTGTTTGCGTTTACGTGTGTTGTTGTGTGCGCTTGTTCTAGCCAGGGACAACACTCCAGATTAACAGTGCTAGAGCACTGACTGTTGCCGGGGAGACCTCCCATCTAAAGCCTCTCAGCCTTCACATAAGCCCGGTCTAAAGCCTATTAGCCTCCCCTTAAGGCCGGTCTAGCAGCCTCTCAGCCTCCCCTTAAGGCCGGTCTAGCAGCCTCTTAGCCTCCCCTTAAGGCCGGTCTAGAAGCCTCTCGGCCTCCCCTTAAGGCCGGTCTAGCAGCCTCTCGGCCTCCCCTTAAGGCCGGTCTAGCAGCCTCTCAGCTTCCCCTTAAGGCCGGTCTAGCAGCCTCTTAGCTTCCCCTTAAGGCCGGTCTAGCAGCCTCTCAGCTTCCCCTTAAGGCTGGTCTAGCAGCCTCTCAGCTTCCCCTTAAGGCCGGTCTAGCAGCCTCTTAGCTTCCCCTTAAGGCCGGTCTAGCAGCCTCTTAGCCTCCCCTTAAGGCCGGTCTAGCAGCCTCTTAGCTTCCCCTTAAGGCTGGTCTAGCAGCCTCTCAGCTTCCCCTTAAGGCTGGTCTAGCAGCCTCTCAGCTTCCCCTTAAGGCCGGTCTAGCAGCCTCTTAGCTTCCCCTTAAGGCCGGTCTAGCAGCCTCTCAGCCTCCCCTTAAGGCTGGTCTAGCAGCCTCTCAGCTTCCCCTTAAGGCCGGTCTAGCAGCCTCTTAGCTTCCCCTTAAGGCCGGTCTAGCAGCCTCTCAGCCTCCCCTTGAGGCTGGTCTAGCAGCCTCTTAGCTTCCCCTTAAGGCTGGTCTAGCAGCCTCTCAGCCTCCCCTTAAAGACGGTCTAGCAGCCTCTCGGCCTCCCCTTAAGGCTGGTCTAGCAGCCTCTTGGCCTCCCCTTGAGGCTGGTCTAGCAGCCTCTCAGCCTCCCCTTAAGGCCGGTCTAGCAGCCTCTCGGCCTCCCCTTAAGGCTGGTCTAGCAGCCTCTTGGCCTCCCCTTGAGGCTGGTCTAGCAGCCTCTCAGCCTCCCCTTAAGGCCGGTCTAGCAGCCTCTCAGCTTCCCCTTAAGGCCGGTCTAGCAGCCTCTTAGCTTCCCCTTAAGGCCGGTCTAGCAGCCTCTCAGCCTCCCCTTGAGGCTGGTCTAGCAGCCTCTTAGCTTCCCCTTAAGGCTGGTCTAGCAGCCTCTCAGCCTCCCCTTAAAGACGGTCTAGCAGCCTCTCGGCCTCCCCTTAAGGCTGGTCTAGCAGCCTCTTGGCCTCCCCTTGAGGCTGGTCTAGCAGCCTCTCAGCCTCCCCTTAAGGCCGGTCTAGCAGCCTCTCGGCCTCCCCTTAAGGCTGGTCTAGCAGCCTCTTGGCCTCCCCTTGAGGCTGGTCTAGCAGCCTCTTAGCCTCCCCTTAAGGCCGGTCTAGCAGCCTCTCAGCCTCCCCTTAAGGCCGGTCTAGCAGCCTCTCAGCCTCCCCTTAAGGCCGGTCTAGCAGCCTCTCAGCCTCCCCTTTAAGGCCGGTCTAGCAGCCTCTTAGCTTCCCCTTAAGGCTGGTCTAGCAGCCTCTCAGCCTCCCCTTAAAGACGGTCTAGCAGCCTCTCGGCCTCCCCTTAAGGCTGGTCTAGCAGCCTCTTGGCCTCCCCTTGAGGCTGGTCTAGCAGCTTCTCGGCCTCCCCTTGAGGCCGGTCTAGCAGCATGATCATGAGGCCGTGGGACCAGACCCATCGGCGGCTCATGGCTCTGTTTTGTGTGGCAGGAATGCCTCAAAACGACAATGCGTACCGTCATTGGCAGCAGTTGCTACCTCTGGCTGAATATTTTTGTATAAAGAATGATGAGTATGAGTTAAAGTCAAAGTGTGTGTGTGTGTGCGTGTGTATTTGTGTGTGCAAGATTGATATCTTTGCATTATGAGAAAAAATCCACAGAGTGCAGTTCAGAGTCCACAGACCTCAGACCTGTTCCGTCAGGCGAACAGGGGGACTGCGCAGCAGCAGGTGTGCGCTTTTGAATCCTCTCATATTGAAGGGTGTGTTTTTGTTTCTATGTTTCTATGAATTTCTTGGAGCCGCTAATATGTGTGGGTTTGCCCGTGCATGTTTCTGTCTAGACTTCCCCCAGGCACACAGTGGAGTGGCTCTCATTTGCATTGTATTATATTGTATATTGTATATTACTGACCTTGGGTGTCTTGAAAGGCGCCTCTAAATTAAATGTATTATTATTATTATTATTATATATTCTTCTCGACATCAAAAAACATTCAGCGACGGTGTGTGTGTGTATTATCTGGTGTAACCCATTCATTCAGCATTTGAGTGCATAAGATGTTGAATAATGCATTTATTCATCATGCTAAAGGTTTATCGGGTTATGATATTGGGTCGGCAGGAATAAACAAAATCCCAGAAAAGTGGGAACAACGATTGTGGCATTTCCATGCATACATAAAGAAGAGCCTGAAAACAGCAGCATAATATTGATACACCCCCTCTACTCAAGTCTCACCTCATTACTAATCGGGAAAATAGACAAAAACCATGATAAAAAAACATATGCAAATGTCAGGGCTTGTTCGATTTGTCCGAGCCTCCCCAGTGAACGGTTTTGATATTATCTGATATCAGTTAACATTCGCAACACAGATCACAAACAGAAACGTTTAGAAACATTACTTCCCAAAAACACTGATGAGCAATTATTTATGGGGCTTCGATTGTGACCGAAGCAGGAAGCCGCTTGTCTCTGGAGCCATACATTAGAACAGTGTGTCTGAAGGCTCCCTGATCCATGATCCAGTCACCACCGCAGTTGTTTATCACCATTAAAAAACATATTTGAATCTAAGGAAAAATATTCAAGACAGGCTGATATGGGAGTGTTGCAAAACAACATTCTGACAACATGGCCGAAAAACAGCGTGGTTGGTTCTGGATGGGGGGGACTGATGAGGAGATCACAACACACTGCACCCTGCTGGAGACGGCTCAATGTCTGGTTAGTTTGTTGTGGTGAAGTCAACAACTGCATCCGTGTACTTTGTGAACTTTCCTTTAAAACAGTAAACATGGTAAGGGTGGTCCGCCTGCTCCGATACCAGGAGGCAGCAAGAAAGCTGACACACGCTTACAAAGCGCACCTTATTCATGCAATAAGCCTACCCGTAGTAAGGAAGTAATGGAGTAAGGGAAAATACACATCTGTTTGGTTGATCTCACAGAAGGTTTGCTATGGCGTTTCCTAAATACCTTACCACGTGACAGCACATTGGATGGTAAGAGAGAGCGTTGGTGGATTTATAGTCACACCAGTTGTGGTATTGTCCCCAAACAACCTTCCTTTGGGGTGTGCTTTTCCACATATAATACGTCAGGTTATAAGGGTTCTTGCTGTGCATTGCTGGTCTTGTTCAGGTTAATGTGTGTACATGAGTGTATCTGTATGTATGTGGGTGCAATCACTTTTTTTGTGAGGCCTCTAGCAGAAAGTAATCTCAACGGAGATGGAACCAAGGAACATAGGAATAACGGAAAATTGAGGCATTCACAAGCTTTCTTTTTCCTGAAACTCATCCCTGTTTGAATAATTCTGTTCTTTCTTTCTTTCTTTCTTTCTTTCTTTCTTTCTTTCTTTCTTTCTTTCTTTCTTTCTTTCTTTCTTTCTCATTGTCTCTCTCTTTGTGGGCTAGTTAGATAACGGTGTGTTGAATTTCAACACCGGGCTCGTCGCTAGGTTGAGTGTTTGAAACACGCAAAATCAGCTACTGCTACACATTGTAGCACGTTGGAGTGTTCTTCAAGTCATCGGGATGCTGCGTTACGTCATGTGATGCTCCGGGCAAGGGGGCCAGCCCCTGAAACAACGGATTGGGTTCAAAGCGCTCTGTAACTATGACAACGTCCCAGTGCTTCTGGAAGGAAGTGCATTGTGATGTAGATGACACTGGGGAAGATGTAGCTCACGCTTGTAGGTGTGTGTGTGTGTGTGTGTGTGTGTGTGTGTGTGTGTGTGTGTGTGTGCGTGTGTGCGTATGCATGTAGACCTAGTTATTAGTTTGCTTTGTGTCCTTTTGTACGACAGTACGTATGTTTAAAGAGAGTAGGTGTCGTGGAAATATCAATCATAACTATAAATATACAATCACATACAAATTATATTAACCTTGTTTATATAATTATTACATTAGAAGGAACTGTATTCATTCTCCCTGTATCTTAAAACACATCCCTTCCTCCACTGGAGCCAGCCAGTCTGGTATTGAAATCAGGCCAATCTACTGACTTCTTTGTTGTGTAAACTGCTTACAGCCATGTCTTACAGACCTGCAGACATGTCCAATATCCACCTATTGTATTACAAATTTACTTGGCCTAAGGTCACTCCCACTCCCTACCCACAATGAAAACGTTTGACTATAAGAATCTTGTTCACCTATTGTCTCGTCAAATGTGTTCTTGGTAACCTTTGCAGCCAGTACTTTTTCCCATGATCATGCCTTAAAATTAAATCAAATATTTCGCTGTCCGACGTGTCTGTGAGAGAACTTTCTCTTCATCAGAAGGCAATGTAAATGTTTATATCAAGTAGAAAGTATAACACAGAGTATGGAGGCTTCATATTAGGGTCACGTGGCTTTGCCAGACAAACAAAAGTAGGAGAAGGAGCATCTTCCTCAATCTATTACAGTTGCAATGATCCAAAGAAATACTAGATAGTAGGGGTGTCCTCCACTAAGATATTGCAAAGTCTAAACTGATTCATCAGGCCAGGTCTTAGATAGGGTGGACATGAGAGCAATGTGGATTTAATTATCAAAATAAAAATGTTGTGTGTAGCAGAGGCAGTGTGTTCACTCTGGAAGCGGTCCTGTGTGTAGACGAGGCAGTGTGTTCACTCTGGAAGCGGTCCTGTGTGTAGACGAGGCAGTTTGTTTACTCTGGAAGCAGTCCTGTGTGTAGACGAGACAGTTTGTTTACTCTGGAAGCAGTCTTGTGTGTAGCGGCCAGTCACGTAGTTTTGCATTGTGTAGTTTTGTATAATGTAGGTAAAGTTGAGGGATGGTTATACACTAGGCTTGTTGCTGTGGTTCCATGTTGCTAGTCTGTTACAGCAAAGTCAAAGAAAGCAAAATGGCTTTGTCCGGTATTTCTGTTCACACAGAAATAACAGAAGGGCAAAATTACACTGAATTCAAAGCTAGATCCAGGGAGTGGCTGGTTTCATGTTCTCTTCCGACTTCACAGATGGGTTCACGTCTCATGCAATGCTATTAGGCCTACATCCAAGAATGTTGTATTTATTCTTGTGTTTTTGCCTAATTAAGACCTTTTCCCGTTAAGAATAGCTGCTGGTTGTCTAATAAAATAAGCATTATTATGAATTAAACTTGATTGAGGGCTTTGTTTTCTCAAATTGTACACACTTTGGTAGTGATCTTGGTTTTGAGAAGGTAATTTAACACTGGGTTGGAGTGAGGAGTTGAAACATTTCAAACAGTTTTTAATAATTGTCGTAATTCTGTAATTGAGCAACAATCACCTGATTCGCTGATGCTTCAAAATACTTTCACACCATTATGATCAACATAATGGCTCACAGACCAAGCAGAGACAATGCAATTTCTCGGGTACAGTCCATTATAAATGTAATAGATCTTTACAATTCTGGACTTCAAATGCAGTCTGAATACAAACAACCATTCATCTTTTTACGGGTCCATTTTAGATCGACAGGAACCTTTTAAGATTATTCATTCAAGAATTTGCTGTCAGTAGGTTGACATGCATCTCATCAGCTCAGAGGAACCCTGCAGAATCAAATATACACCAAGAGAACATGGAAGGTATGCTATGGATTGTCATCAAAAGGAAGTGAAGCCATGCATTGTCAAGAGCAGAAACATACCTTCCGCCTGAAAGTACTGAATCTCTAATTGATTAGCATTGACACGAAGGCTAGTGCGCCCTTGCTCTGCCAAATGTTGTGCAGCAGATCTGTTCCATCCCACTGCATTGAGACGCACACAAGGTTACACAGACAAGGTTACACACACAAGGTTACACACACAAGGCTACACAAACAAGGCCACAAACACAAGGTTTTACACACAAAGTTACGCACACAAAGCTGCACGCACAAAGCTACACACACAAGGCCACACACAGAAGGACATAAACACAAGGTTAGAAGCACAATGTTACACACACAAGGCCACAAACATAAGGTTACACGTACAATGTTACACACGCAAGGTTATATTAGCTTAAACCATGCTTCTTTGATTCAGAAAAGTGCAGTTGAACACAATTGTCATTTTTTTCTTTGGACCAATGAAACCTGTCTCAGGCTCCCAAGAGTGCGCGCACACACACACACACACACACACACACACACACACACACACACACCTTAGCCATCTGAAGTTAAAACTCATTAGTAACCTCCACCCCCTCTCTGTCTGCTACTGCTGTCCTCGGTGGATTGATCAAAGAAGAAACTTACCAAAGGAGGATGTGGAGGTTTCAGAGAGAACCATCAGACTTCTTCAATAAGATTTGTATATGCTATGGGATTATTTTGTTTCACCTGCTGAAGGCAGTGGAAAATGTGTAAGTCATCAGGTTGGCATTTAGCAGTCGGGCGGGGCTGACAGGGTCTGTATGGTACAGGTATCTGAAGCCCCCTGCTTTGTAGCTGTAAACCCAGACATACCTACGTGCTATCAGGTTCATAGGCTTGGTAACATGCGAGGCACGTAAGCTAGTATGTGCACGCACATACAATCTTATTACGCATACAGAAACGATCATCCACAGATGGCATGTTCCCATTTACATGATCACATGCACACTTACACAGACTAAATGTTTCAACACACCCACACACACATTGAAGTAGGCATAGAAAACGTATGACACATATGCACGCTGGTACAGGGACACATACCTCAACACACATTCACCGAAAGATAAGGGAAAAAAATAGCTCACACATGCACAAATACAAACACACACACTCTCTTTCTTTGCTCTATCTTGCTCTATCTTGCTCTCTCTCTCTATATCTCATCTTATTTAACATGTTACCCAGGCTATTGACAGATAATTAAGGTTTCTCTCCGCACACAAAATTGGAGACGCCGAGATCGTTTATTGGCCTGTGGCATGTGCCATCGCGACCACTGGCATATGCCGTTCGGGAGCGGTAACTGCCGTTCCAAACAATGGTATAGGACACCAGAGTTAGTTCCGGTTTTCTGGACTGGTTGCAGTAATAATCTCTGTCCACGTGGGGCGCTCGCAGGCAAGTCCAGAATGAATGGGAGCCTATGGGGTTTTACCCTCAGAATCCACTTTTCTCACAATGTAATTTTTTGTCAAGTAATTTGAAAGTTGCGTTCAAAAGGTTGGACTAAGATAATAAACTCAGCTGAATATTGCATTTATTAAGGTCACGTATCTATTCTAAAAAGGCGTTGAAAAAATGCGATGACGTCACACATTGTCATACTGTCAAAGGTACTGCTTTACGGCAGTTTCTGAATCACTTCCGCATCATTCCCTTTTCTCGTGGCATCCGCAAAGATAACACCAGCTGTTGGAGGTAAGGCTTTTTTTGCTTGATACACGAGTTACAGAGAGTTTTAGTGAGCTAATGTAAATGCGCGAATGTTTTACATATGTATGTTACAGAGTGTTTTTTTTTAATCCTCACTAGTGCCGATGATAAAGCTTTTTTTTTTTGTAACTACATCGCTACTGATTTCTATCTAGTGCTACCTGCTATCAGTTGGCTGGCTGCTGGCTGTGGGCTGATTATCTATCTTTCTCCTGAAATAGAAACCTGGATTTGAATCATAATTGTAAGACTGCATAAACTTAGTTTACATCAGTAAACAATCTCCTAGAGAGCACAGTGTTCTGTTGTGCTCCTCCTCATGCCTCTTCCTTTCTTGATCTCTACAGTTGGACCTTGATGCTGTGACTATTAGTTACTGTTCTTATTGTGTTCTTGTTAGTGTGATGTTTGAAGAAACTTGCCTGTTGCAATATTGGTATAATGTTTGTATAATTATCTTTCAATGTGACCTAGACCATATTTCTCATTTAACAAACATTTGTAGCTTATAATGTGTTGCAGGGCAGAGCAATTAAATGCAATGGCTTAAAACAAACCCATCTGTAAAGATCAGTGAATGCATAGAAATCAATGATAAGTGGTGTAGATGGTTTTCCCTCCCCTTTTGTTTATTTACTATTAGTTACTGTTCTTATTGTGTTCTTGTTAGTGTGATGTTTGGATGCACTTGCCTGTTGCAATGTTGGTATAATGTTTTTATTATTACTGTTTCAATGTGAACCAGACCATATTTCTCATTTAACAAACATTTGTAGCTTATAATGTGTTGCAGGGCAGAGAAATTAAATTCAATGGCTTAAAACAAACCCATCTGTAAAGATCAGTGAATGCATAGAAATCAATGACAAGTGGTGTAGATGGTTTTCCCTCTGTGCAAGGTTATTAGCCCATGACCTAGTAAGTCCTATAAAAAAAAACGACAGTATGTTGAAGTTGTTAAATCGTTAACAAACAATTTGTATGGAACAATCAGTTAAGGTAAGTTAAGTGCTTGAGTCTCAAAACTTTAGAGAATGTCTAGAAAGTACCAGGTGCAGCCTCAGGTAGCCTAGGACCATTCATACAGGAGCAAGCAAGAACGTTACCTTATCCTGTCCTTGGGAAACGAAAAAAAGGACAATCCGTTTCCACTGTTGGAGCAGTTTATCATTGCACATTTACAAGGCTTTTTTTTTTTTTAAACTATCTTTATTTTCGAAAAAACAGACAATGACAGATGAAATGATATTGAGTGGGACATTGACTGTATTATTTCAGGTTGTTACATACCATGTATATAACACATTGAACATTGAACACAAGAAATGGATGAAATTCCATTTATACCCATGTACTTTCACCATACATAACTATAAAAAATAAAAGTGCCTGCAGGAAAATATAAATACAGTATGCAAAAATGTACTTTGACCGAAAGTCCTCAGATTGTGCTTCAGCTTCAGATGCCATCAAGAGGGGTCTCTGGTCGTAATCAGTCGCAAGTCCGTCCCTGACCAATCAGCATTCATTAGCAGAATGCTAGCGTGTACGGCCAACAACGGCCCAAACTGTAAGAAAAGACATAAGTACTCATTAATTTGACTTTTGAACTATAATCTATATTGAACTTGCGGAATCTACAATAAAATTTGCGATATTTCAACGACAAGCAGGTGAAAGAGATATATTTAGCCGTCTAGCCCCATACACTCCCATTCAATCTGGACTCGCCCGCGATCAGCCCCGGTGGATGTCTAATGGAACTACAACCAAGATCGGTACAATGGGGCATATAGGACGTGCCTAGGCTCTTCGTAGACGGGCTCTGATGACACCAGCACGCCCCGCCTCCTCCCTATAATTTCACAACACGTTTTGCCGTAAATGTAAAGCTATATATGTTTGGTCTTTATTGACACTATATCACAACATAACGCCGTAAATAAAGGGATTTATACGTTACTCTTGTCTTTTCTGTTGTTAGGATATGCGCGATCTGTTTGTTGTTGCTTTTGAAATGACAGATGTTTTTGAAAACAGCCGGACCTGTTCCGGTGACGGTAGTTAGCCTTGCCCCCTAAACAGGTCTGACTAATCGATAGCAAAGATTTAGAGCTATGACTACAGAGGCAGGTCCCTATATCTACCAGGGGGTGGCACTGTAGCCTATGGCTAGACATTCATCAATTTTTTCACTCGTGTTTTATCAAGGTGTTGTAGTAGCGTAGCCTATAGCATATAGGCCAACCATTTTTCCGCTGGCATGACACTCATGTAAAATGGTAATTACCAATTCATACTGGCACCTACCGTTTTTCCACTGGCATGCCACTCATGTAAAATGGTAATTACCAGTTCATATGAGAAGGGTCCATCTGCAGGCTTGGGCGTTTCCGTCATGACACACGATCACCCTTTAGGTGTTCCTGGTAGCGTTTCATCGACCAATCACGAGGTGTTTCGAAAGGCATACTGGGTTTCGCAAGGCATACTGCGAAGCACAGTCGCAAGGCATACTAAGCTTTCCTTCCTTAATGGCAATTTTACCTCTCTCATTCGATTTAGCAATCATGGAGCACCCACTTGGCTAACGTTAGTTCTATGCTACCCGTAATTACTACTAGATCTTATTTTGAAACTTCTGTTTGAGAAAATCTTCAGATGCCATCAAGAGGTGTCTCTGGTCGTAATCAGTGTCATTGACCTGGAAAAAAATGAGGAGGACCGAAAATTCTAAATGTCCCCGGTCAGAATGACCAATGGAAATAATTCTCTGCACAATTTGAATTGTGTTTAAATATGCTACAGTGGTCATTTGTTTAGCCAATTCATGTTAAACAATGAGGGTTTTCATTGACCCGACCAGGCCCGCCGATATTTCCCACCACTATTCTTGAGCCGGGTCGGGCCGCCGGGCCTTTGATCGAGCGTTTGTGTTTTTTTTGTTTTTGTTATCGTTGCTTTATTGGCCTAATCTGAGGAGAAATCTGCCATAAACAGAAATATTATAGGCCTTTATTACACGGGTCTTCTCAATGCCGTGGAAGGCCTATAAAAGCAATATCACACTCGAGGTTGTGCTGTTGTTGTCAGGGTGTGTGTGTTTCCCTGTGTTTCCCTCCTGTGTTGATTACTGTTCCCTCCCCTAATGTGTCTCAGCTGTTCCTCGTTGTGTTTGTTATTTAAGCCCTCGTCTTTCCTTTGTTCCTTGTGCTGTCATTGTGGTTGTCCGTGGTTGTTTGTGGTTGTTAGTCCTGTCGTCTCCCGAGTTCCCTGTCGTCTCCCGAGTTCCGAGTTGTCTCCCGAGTTCCCTGATTCCTGTGCCTTAGCGCTTAGGCTTGAATAAAGTGCCGTTTTCGAGAAACCGTCTGCGTTTGGGTCCTACCTGCCTGCCTGCACCCGCAACTCCCTAACAGAATGACAGCACCCACATTGGACCCAGCGGACGATCAAGCTAGCCGTGAGTGGGAGGATTTATTTGAGTTCCTAGGGAAGGCAATAGATCGCTGGGAGAGTTTGGGGTACCACCCGGTTCCTCCTGGCACTCCAGCTCCCGTATTGACCCCGGTCCCCGAGCCCTGTCCGGTTCCTGAGCCCACTCCGAGCCTTCCAGAGGGGGACCGGCCTCTTCGCCTGCTTGAGGTGGTCCGCCCTCCGCTCCTGCCTGAGGGGGCCCTCCCCCTGCTCCTTCCAGAGGGGGACCGGCCTCCGCTCCTGCCTGAGGGGGCCCGCCCCCTGCTCCTTCCAGAGGGGGACCGGCCTCTGCTCCTGCCGGAGGGGGTCCGCCCTCCAGACCGTCCAGGGGAGGCACGCCCTCCGCTCCTGCCTGTGGGGGCCCTCCTCCACACCTTCCCGAGAGGGGTTCCCCTTCAAGGCCTTCCACCAGAGGGGACCCGCCCTCTGCCTGGCCTTCCACCAGAGGGGACCCGCCCTCTGCCTGGCCTTCCACCAGAGGGGACCCGCCCTCGACCTGGCCTTCCACCAGAGGGGACCCGCCCCCTACCTGGCCTTCCACCAGAGGGGACCCGCCCTCTACCTGGCCTTCCACCAGAGGGGACCCGCCCTCTACCTGGCCTTCCACTAGAGGGGATCCGCCCTCTACCTCTCCTTCCTCCAGAGGGGACCCGCCCTCCAGCTCGCCTTCCTCCTGAGGGACTGTCAGGGTGTGTGTGTTTCCCTCCTGTGTTGATTACTGTTCCCTCCCCTAATGTGTCTCAGCTGTTCCTCGTTGTGTTTGTTATTTAAGCCCTCGTCTTTCCTTTGTTCCTTGTGCTGTCATTGTGGTTGTCCGTGGTTGTTTGTGGTTGTTAGTCCTGTCGTCTCCCGAGTTCCCTGTTGTCTCCCGAGTTCCCTGATTCCTGTGCCTTAGCCTTTAGGCTTGAATAAAGTGCCGTTTCCTGAAACCGTCTGCGTCTGGGTCCTACCTGCCTGCCTGCACCCGCAGTTCCTTAACAGTTGTAGTGAATATAAGCACGGCTGTGATTATCTTCGGCACAATCACAGCCGTGCTGATACAACGCACTCCCTCTCGTGTGATATTGCTTAAGTATTTATATGCCATATTCAAAATGAAATGAAAATACAAAAACATTGTATTTTCGTGCGTGTTTTCCTCATTAGGATCTTTATTATTAGATGAACAACTCAGTTAAACCAGATCCGTTCAATAGTTATGCGCTACTCTGCTCTAAGCAAAGGACCCTGCAGCTCGAAGCCGATGCTCATAAACCGACCCTGTCTCATCAAAATTACGTTCCCAGAGAACTATTCTGCATTCTCAATTACGTTTGGCAAAAAATGTATTTTGTCCGTGATTGTTTTATTGAACGTATCGCAAATACGTTTGGTCTCAGCCTATTTTTCGCCATTTATTTACTTCTAGGAATATGTTTGGTTGAAACGTATCCCACATTGTCATTAAGGCATATTTCCCTTTCGGGGAACGTTTCATTTAACGTATTTAGTCTGAAACGCGTATCTTGGCCGTGAATACGTTTTATTGAACAATCAACAAGGTTATAAAATACAAGTTCCTTATAGCCTACAATACATGAATTATAATTATTTGACAACTTCCCATCACTGCCAGTACGGCGAAGGTGACTGATGCAGGGTTGCAAGCTTTGTTTTAAAAACGGATTTGCGGGTGTAAACCTCAAAGGCGCGGGTCACGGTTTTCTGGGGTATTTCAAAACCCAGCGCAGAAACAGTTAGGGTGTACTATGTATTGTATAATCTTCTTGAAAACTCAGTCAGAACTATTAAAAACCAGAGGATGGGCGGGGTTGGGCAGTGGACACACACACACACACACACACACACACACACACACACACACACACACACACACCAACCCGGTATCACGCCAAGGCGTGAAATAGATACATTGGTCCACATCGCAAGGCGTGTTCAGGGTCACGCTTTGCCTGACCAAAGCGTGAGGAGAACACGCTTTCTTCTCCATTCTAAATGAATGGAGGAATAGCACCAACAGGGGGCGAGACGTTCTCCTAGCATTTGGTGAAATTGTTACGTACAGCCTATGTTAATCTTTATTATCTGAATGAGAAATGCAATATTTTAGGACAGATACACCATTAAACGTGTTTCTAATAACATTTCTAGCAAGAAATATACATATTCCTTGCATAATCTCAGTAAATGTTTATGATCTTTATTAATCTTTATTATCTGAATGGGAAATGCAATATTTTAGGACAGAATCACCATTAAACGTGTTTCTAATGAAATTTCTAGCGGGAAATGCACTTTTTCCTTGAAAAGTCTTCAGTCAGTGAATGTGCATGATCTTTATTAATCTTTATTAACTGAATGGGAAATGCAATATTTTTGGACCGATTCACCGTTAAACGTGTTATTATTAAACTATTACTTTATGTAACTTTTAATGCCTATCATCTTGTTAGAAACACGTATATCTGACCCAGCCAACCCAGTCGCCAAAACCAAAAGCATACGTTGACAACGTTTTCGTGAACACTGGATTAAGTCGCATTTCAACATAAAATAGCGTGTTATACACACACACACACACACGCACGCACGCACGCACGCACGCACGCACGCACGCACGCACACACACACACACACACACACACACACACACACACACACACACACACACACACACACACACACACACACACACACACACACACACACACACACACACACACACACACAATGAATTTTGCTGCTTAAACAACAACAACAAATATTCCCTCAAATATTATTACTTTCAAAACATTGGCCAAAGTGGAATATCTTTTTTTCATTTTCATTTGGGCTGCTTAAGTTATAGGATATTTTGGGTGGATTTTGAACGGTATGTGGGCAGGACGTTTTTTGCAGGACCTGGCAACCCTGCGCTGTTGCCCGAGGTGCTGAAATGCTCCGGAACAGATCTGTATCCACTATGGCCAAAAGACTTGTATGCCCCCCCTCCCCCCTTAAATAAATACTATGGCAGAATAAAGAATAAATTCATGCATTATCATTCAACTTGGACATGTGTTTTTACAGTATAGCGTGGTGGAGGGATGACGTATGTTGGCCAACCCGGAAGCGTCGCCCTGGGTTCCCTTGACAAAAAGCCAACGGGTTTTTCCATTGGATTTTGGATTATTGCAGAAAAATTAGCATATTTGAAGCACCCCCCCAAAAACTGAAAATAAATAAATAAATAAAAATATCCGTGCTCCAAAGAACGAAACGTAAACCAATGCATTCTGAATGGGAGTGTTTCTCCGATTTTTCCATGCTACACAGAACGAAATGTAAACCCATGCAAATAAAGACTTCATGTTCATAATAATTTAAATATCATTAATTTCCTGAGTGTGTAGGGTGGTATTCTATCTTTTTCAACGGGGCTGCATCCAGTCACTTGACCGTCATGGTTGCTATGGTGGTTACTATGGACCGCCCCCTCTAATCCTTACATGGTTCTAAAAACCACGCGGCAAAGGAGCTGCCGTCAATTGTGTTGTTTTAGTCGTAAACTAGGGTCCGATGGTTAAAAAATAGACAGATATTCCAAGGTATCCTTAAAAGGCAGCTTGGATGTTTTTATTTTCGGCAGTTTAGACTTCTTCTATAACCTATTTTTGAAAGCAAAACACCAAGCTCATTGATTTAACGAGGCAGGGTTATTTGAATTAATTTATTAAATGAATATTTGTGAGAGGTCATTCCTTCTCCTGAGTTTTCTTCCTATTTATGTCTAGTGTACAACCCTACTGTCCACAAGCATCACCCCCCCCTCCCCATATGGAATTGGAGAATTGTTGCCACGTCCCAGTGGTGGAGGTATCATATATATGAAAGAGGGCATTCAATTAAACTACAATGATCAATTAGGAGGCCGAAGCCCTAAAGGAAGTGATGAAATAGGTGACTGGGTCGACAACATTTAAGTAAGCTGTTACTTGAGGTCTCTTATATATCAAAGGGGGTCTCAAAGGACGCATACGCTTCAACCGGTGGCTCCAGCCCTACAGGAAATGACTCAGCAAGTGCTCCATCTCGTTGCACCTGCACCCAGCGGCTCGCTTGCAAGATTTCTTCCCAGACCTACACCGTAGCCATCCAACCTCCATATCTGAGAATCAGGCCTCTCTTTAATAATGAGAAAAAGTTACGAGAGAAATACACATTAACTTTTGTCTCATAAGCGGCGTGGTGCCGTCTCCTTTTGACCCCAGACTTCTGGGGGAATAGCTGAATCAATTCATTAGTCAATCAGAAGCAAGTAAATATCTTCCCGGTGGCGTAAGAGGGCGAACAAGGTGTCCTTCAACATCTACGCTTCCAGGCGATTGCAAGGGTGCCACACATGGGCATATTGGAACATGTTTAATGGTAGTAATTAGCTGTCGAAATTGGAGGCCTTTATCAATAATAACCAGCTATAGATTTGCTTCCCGATGGAGATTTTTGACAAATTACATGTTATTTAGCATCTACACGTTAAGCTGAGTCCAATGAGTTCAAGCTCGCCCTCTTGCTACACCGAGATCATGTCCGAGACCTCGGTGTACCATGTAAAATACATGTTACCATTTGCTAGAGTGTCATGCTTGGTGTCATTGGACTCAGCTCAACGTGTAGATGCTAAATAACATGTCATTTGTCACAAATTTCTATCGGGAAGCAAATCTATAGCTGGTTATTATTGATAAAGGCCTCCAAAATCGACAGCTAATTACTACCCCGAAACATATTCAAATATGATCATGTGTGGCACTGTTGCAATTGCCTCGAAACGTAGATGTCAAAGGACACCTTGTTTCCCCCGTTACGCCACCGGGAAGATATTTTCATACTTCTAATGGATTGATTCATATTTTAAGGTCCTCGGAGTGAGACTTTAAGCGGCTGCAGCAGAAGTGTTGAGACGAAAGATGATATCAAGACATTTATAGAATATTCCCATTCACATTATGATTCTTCGTCATAACATCCGACCAAACATCCTTTACATTCACCGAGCGAAGATTATGAAAGTCCAGGCCCCCCCTTCCTGCACTCTGGGTCCGACTGGGCCAAGTTTCGGGCAGGAAGGGCCCCCTTCCTGCCCTCGGGGTCCGACCGGGCCAAGTTTCGGTGCGGGGGTCCCAGTTAGGCCCTAGAATATGGTATTCAAATTTCAGGGCGGTAGGACCTTCCTATCTCAAAAACTGTTTTTCCACCACATTCTGAACCATTAGGTCTTGCAGGCCACACTTCTGAGGGGCTTTGTCCAAATGACAGTCCATTTGGGAAAACTTTTTTTCTCTATGGGCTACAACTACAAATCTTGGATATGTCGTTCTCGGGGCCCCGGGAAATGTGTGTAAATATTTTAGCATCCCTAGCTATCTCGAAAAGGCCGGAAAAGGGGCGTGACCTCCAACAGTACAGTCAATGTACATAAGACAGAGGTTAGTTTCTCGGCCCCGCATTTTTTGCGGGATGGAGGTGTACATTTGTGGCTTAATGTGTGTAGACACAGCTGGCCTGTGGCCACGTCTTTGAAGTCTGGGGTCAAAAGGTCAAAAGAAGCCGGCACCACGCCGCTTATGCGATAACAAAAAGTTAATGTGTATTTCTCTCATAACTTTTTGTCATTATTGAAGAGAGGCCTGATTCTCAGATATGCATGTTGGACTGTTAGGGTGTAGGTCTGGGAAGAACTTCAGGCCAAAATCTTGCAAGCGAGCCGCTGGGTGAGGTGCAACGAGATGGAGCACTTGCTGAGTCATTTCCTGTAGGGCTGGAGCAACAGGTTGAAGCGTATGCGTCCTTTGAAACCCCCTTTGATATATAAGAGGGGTTTTTAGGGCTTCGGCCTCCTAATTGATCATTGTAGTATAATTGAATGCCCTCTTTCATATTATATGATGCTTCCACCACTAGGACGTGGCAACAACTCTCCAAATCCATATGGGGAGGGGGGGGGATGCTTTTGGACAGTAGAGGTGTACACTAGGCCTGCAGCGGATTCGAATTGTATCCGAATCCGTTCGGTTCGTTTACCACAGTTCGGAGCATTCTGGAGATCCGCGGATTTCGGTTTCATGAAGGCATTGCCTTATGTAGCGTATTTTGCCTACTGTAGCCTACGTCCGATACAAAAGGGTGTTTCGGACCCAGCGGAATGCATTCACTCCAGTGCTGCCCGAGCCAATGAGACTTTTCCCGCCCCTCCCTTCAGCCTGTCAGCGTTCAAAACAAACTGGGCATTAAACTTTAAGCGGTCCATGACAATTTATGAATGGAAAAGATGAATGGAAATGACAATAAGAGGAAATTTGAGGAAGCACCAGCCTCATTAAAGTCCGCCGTGTGGGATCATTTCGGTTTTAGTGTGGAGTGCGATGATCAGGGGAAAAAGACAGTTGACAAGCAAAGGACAGTATGCAAACACTGTTTCTCGTCCTTCGTTTACTCCTCGGGTAGCACTTCGAATATGGCAGGACACCTTCGCCGCAGCCACCCAACTATTAATGTGAGTGGAACAGCTAGAAAAGATCTGGGCTCATCTTCAAAGACCATTCAAACATCAATCTCGTCGGCCTTTCAACAAAAATACCCTGTGGATTCGGACCGTCATAAACATATCACCCAAGGGATGATCCTAATCCGAACCGTATCCGAAACCGAGGCCCAAAACGGTTATCTGAACCGAACCGTGGACACACTGATCCGTTTCACCACTAGTGTACACTAGACATAAATAGGAAGCAAACTCAGGAGAAGGAATGACCTCTCACAAATATTTATTGAATAAATTGTTTCAAATAACCCTGCCTCGTTAAATCAATGAACTTGGTGTTTTGCTTTCAAAAATAGGTTATAGAAGAAGTCTAAACTGCAGAAAATAAAAACATCCAAGCTGCCTTTTAAGGATACCTCGGAATATCTGTCTATTTTTTAACCGTCAGACCCCAGTTTACTACAAAAACAACACAATTGACGGCAGCTCCTTTGCCGCGTGCTTTTTAGAGCCATGTAAGGATTAGAGGGGGCGGTCGATAGCAACCACAATAGCAACTATGAAGGTCAAGTGACTGGATGCAGCTCCGTTGAAAAAAATAGAATACCACCCTCAGGAGATTAATGATATTTAAATTATTATGACCATGAAGTCTTTATTTGCATGGGTTTACATTTCGTTCTGTGTAGCATGGAAAAATCTGAGAAACACTCCCATTCAGAATGCATTGGTTTACATTTCGTTCTTTGGAGCAAGGATATATATTTATTTTTTTTTATTTTCAGTTTTTGAGTGGGTGCTTCAAAGATGCTAATTTTTCTGCAAAAATCCAATGGAAAAACCCGTTGGCTTTTTGTCAAGGGAACCCAGGGCGACGCTTCCGGGTTGGCCAACATACGTCATCCCTCCACCACGCTATACTGTAAAAACACATGTTCAACTTGAATGATAATGCAACAACGAATCGATAAAATCGATAAAAATCGATTACTAAATGCGTTGGCAACGAATTTGGTCGTCGATTCGTTGTGTTGCGCGATTAATAAGTTACTCATAGGCGCAGCAGTTTACAGCCAGCCGCCGACAGGTTGGTTCACGGTTCATGCACGCGCACAGCGAGCTTTAGTGTGAGCGACCACAACTTGTATTTTGGTCATATCTTAAAACTGGACTGTAGGCCTACATAAAAGTGTTGTACCTTCACTGTCTTTGGGTTAAAAAAACTCCTTCAACTCAGTATCCATCTAGTCCAACCGAAAACTCAGTCAGCTGCTGCTGCTGCAGACGTTGTGCAGACGGGCTCGGAGTCGGCACCGCGTGCATCAACAGTCATTCAAAGCAGCGGTAGTAATCACACAACCGGACGGTGTAGAAAGTCCCGTCAGTTAAAAATAGTAATGCAGTTTTTAAATCCATGTTAAAATCGGCAGGATATAGAGCTAGTTAGCTTGAAAAGAAAAACGAACCAATGGTCACAAACAGTGTCAAATGTGATGTGTTCAGGTCGGCTCAGTAATATGATTGATGCGTTCAAATGCAGCAGTAAAAAATAATAATAATAGAGATTTTGGTGAAAACTTGTTTTCCCAGTAATATATAATAGATAGTAAAGATATAATTATGACCTGTTTAATGTCCTATCTTGAACTATCATCATCTTATCAGCAATTAAAGCAATATTACAAGTTCTATTTCAAGGAGTCTCGAAAATGGTATCAATAGGTTTGACCGGTTAACCATGGACATCCCTTATATTCATATAAAAGTATATCATACATTGTATGTTTTTTTTTGTGTTATCCCAGTTATGTTTTTTTAATCTTTTTATTATTTAATATTACTTTTATTAGTTCCGGGACGTTGGAGCAATAACCTGGTGTTTTTACACTTCAGTCTGCACTGTGAATTTGAAGTAATGTTCAGTTTTTGAATAAAGATGCGGCAATTCCAATTATTTTATTTATTTATTTTATCCGATTCATCGATTAATCGAAAAGATAATCGACAGATTAATCGATTATTAAAATAATCGTTAGTTGCAGCCCTAAATGCATGAATTTATTCTTTATTCTGCCATAGTATTTATTTAAGGGGGGAGGGGGGGCATACAAGTCTTTTGGCCATAGTGGATCCAGATCTGTTCCGGAGCATTTCAGCACCTCGGGCAACAGCGCAGGGTTGCCAGATCCTGCAAAAAACGTCCTGCCCACATACCGGTCAAAATCCACCCAAAATGTCCTAGAAGCAGCCCAAATAAAAAAAGATGATTCCACTTTGGCCAATGTTTTGAAAGTAATTATATTTGAGGGAATATTTGTTGTTGTTGTTTAAGCAGCGAAATGCATTGTGTGTGCGTGTGCGTGTGCGTGTGCGTGCGTGCGTGCGTGCGTGCGTGCGTGCGTGCGTGCGTGCGTGTGTGCAGTGGCAGACTCAGAGTGTTTGAAGGGCAGGGGCGAAAAAATAAAAAGGGCACATTCTGGACAACATGGGGCCCCACCAGCGGACACAGTGGCTTTTCTATCTTGATGGTGTTTTGTTCCCCCAACGGAGCCTTAAAGGCAGCGCTGCCTGGAAGGTCCTATCCCCTAACCTTAGCAAGTGCTGCCTTGAAGGTCCCATTTGGGGCACTTGTTACATCTCCATGTAGCACTTAAAAGAATAGTTGGGCTCATAATTCAAATGAGCCCAATAATTCAAATGGGGTCTCGGGGTCCTCCCCCAGAATTTTTTTTGCTTCAAAGACACTGTTTCCCCTTATTCTAGCGACTTTATAAACACCAAAATGAGTTGTTCACATCATTGTGCACTTTCACATTTTAGCCAAAGAAAGGAGGATGCCTTAATGCTTTCATCTTTACTAACATTTAAGTAAAAATTAGACTGGAGAAAATTCAATGTGCCGCTACCATACAGTCTTTGACCGCTGACAGCCAGCTACGGAAAAATGTAAGGAAGTTTTCCTTCATGTTGAGGTGATAGTGTGGTAGAAATTAATGAGTATATTCTATGGTAACCCATGATTATTATTGTGCCTTATATATATTAAGGCAAGGCAAGGCAACTTTATTTATGTAGCACTTTTCATACACAAGGCAGACTCAAAGTGCTTCACATATAAACATTGTCATACAATAAAATAAAATAAAATAATAGATAAGTAAAAGAAAACATATGCAAGAAATGAGTAAAATAGAAAGTATTTAAGAGAAAATTAAATTGAAAGTTAAAAAGGCTTTTTAGTAAGTAAAATTGAAAGTGCAATGTATTTAAGATCAGATCAACAGTCTCTCTGGAACCCAAGTCGGGACTACAAACCGACCTAAAGGAACTTGGTCCTTTCTCTGGAACTCCAATCCAGATTCTAGGACTCTAACCCAGACAGAATTTGGACACAAACTCAGGACTCTAACCCTTATACAAACAAACTCAGGACTCTAACCCTTATACAAATACAAACTCAGGACTCTAACCCTTAACAATATTCTAGGACTCTAACCCAGCTTCTAGGACTCTAGCCCAGACCAAAGGCCTTATTCAACTTATTCTAGGACTCTAACCCAGCTTCTAGGACTCTAGCCCAGACCAAAGGCCTTATTCAACAAATTCTAGGACTCTAGCCCAGACCAAAAGGACAAACAAACTCAGGACTCTAACCCTTATACAACCTTTCTCTCTGGTATCAGATCATGTATTTTTCTGGTAAAAATAGAAAATAAAGGGAAAGTTAAAAAGGCATTTTAGTAAAATAAAGGTAAAGCTAAAGCAAACATAAAATAGAAAAAGGCATTTTAGTATTAAAATAGAAAATAAAGGCAAAGTTAAATGTATTTAAGATTTAGCAGAAAGCTATAGCAAACATAAAAGTCTTCAGTCTTGTTTTAAAGGTGCTCAGAGTTGGGGCAAGTCTTAAATCCTCTGGGAGTTTATTCCAGCTATTTGTTGCATAGTAACTAAATCCTGCTTTCCCATGTTTTGTGTTTACTCTGGGGATAATTAACAGATTGGTCTCAGAGGATCTTAGTGGTCTAGAAGGCTGATGTAGTGGAAGCATATCAGTTAAATATTTTGGGCCTAAACCATGTAGGGATTTATAGGTTAGCAACATGATTTTAAAGTCAATTCTCTGACCTACAGGAAGCCAATGTAACGATTTCAGAATTGGTGTAATATGATCAAATTTTTTGGTCTTTGTTAGAACTCTAGCAGCAGCATTCTGAACAAGCTGAAGCTTCCTCAGAGTTTGTTTTGGGAGACCTGTAAGGAGACCATTGCAGTAATCAAGCTTACTAGTGATAAAGGCATGTACAAGTTTTTGTAAGTCTTCGGTGGACATGAGCCCTCTAAGTCTTGCTACATTTTTAAGGTGATAATATGCAGATTTTGTAACTGATTTGATGTGACTGTCGAAATGTAAATCTGAATCCATGATAACCCCTAGATTTCTGGCTTTGATTGAGGTTTTCAGGGACAGAGAGTGAAGGTGTTCGGTTACTTTAAGCCTTTCCGTTTTAGAACCAAATACAATTATCTCTGTTTTGTCCTCATTTAGTTGAAGGAAATTTCGGCACATCCATTCTTTCACTTGCTCAATGCACTGGCACAGCAGATCTATGGGCCGATAGTCATTTGGTGATAGCGATACATAGATTTGCGTGTCATCAGCATAGCAATGATGGTCAATATTGTTATTTTGCATGATTTGCCCTAGTGGGAGCATGTAGATGTTGAATAAAGAGGGTCCTAAGATCGAACCTTGTGGGACTCCACATGTCACGTTGGTTGATTCTGATACAAAGTCGCCAATGGAAACAAAGTAGTTCCTATTTTGTAGGTAGGACCTGAACCAATTTAAGACGGTGCCTGAAAGCCCCACCCAGTTTTCTAACCTGTCCAGAAGTAATGTATGGTCTACAGTGTCGAATGCAGCACTGAGGTCAAGTAGCATTAGTATTGAGATTTTGCCAGAGTCTGTGTTAAGACGGATGTCGTTTACAACTTTAATAAGGGCGGTCTCCGTGCTGTGCAGGGGTCGAAATCCTGATTGGAAGGTGTCATAGCAACCAGTTGATGCAAGGAAGTGATTAAGTTGCTGGAGGACAACTTTCTCAATGATTTTACTTATGAAGGGTAGATTTGATATTGGTCTGTAGTTGTTAATAACAGAGGCATCTAGGCTCCGCTTTTTTAAAAGGGGTTTAATAACTGCAGTTTTCAAAGCTTTTGGGAAATTGCCTGACTGGAGAGAGTTGTTAACTATCTGCAATATGTCTGCTGCTAGGCAGTCGAAAACATTCTTAAAGAGGTTGGTAGGTATAGTATCAAGGCAACAGGTGGATGTCTTTAGTTGTGTCACAGTTTCCACAAGATTTTGAGAGTCTATAACATTAAAGCATGCCATCCTTGCCACGTTATTTTTGCCTGAACAGGGTGGTAGTCCAACATTTTTGTTTGAAGTGGAGATATTGATGGCGCGTCTGATACCTTCAATTTTATCAGTATAAAAAGCTGCAAGCTCATTGCATTTCTGCGTGGAATGGAGATCAGGTGGAATTTGTGTTGGGGAGTTGGTCAGTCTGTCAACAGTTGCAAATAGGGTTTTTGCATTATTAGTGTTGGTTTTAATGATATTGGAGAAAAATGTTTCTCTAGCATTTTTTAAGTCTAAATTGTAGGCACGGAGGCTCTCTTTATAGATATTATGGTGAATATGAAGTTTTGTTTTACGCCAGATGCGTTCAACCTTCCTGCATTCTTTTTTCTGTGCTGTTACAGAAGCAGCTTTTCTCCAGGGTGCCTTTTGCTTTCCAGAAATCGTTTTAACCTTATAAGGTGCAATGACATCTATGACTTTCAAAATTTTCAAATTAAAGTTTTCTACAAGATCATCAGCAGAACATGGGTTTAGAGGTGGTAGCAAGGAGATGGCCTTTTTAAAAAGTACATTAGAATCTTCATTGATATACCGTTTTTTGACTGTTTGATTTTGTCTGTATGTCGGGAATAAAAGATATGTTAAAGAAAACACAAAAGTGGTCAGACAAGGAAGGATCAGTCACAGAGAGATCAGAAACATTGAGGCCCTTTGTGATAACCAGGTCTAGAGTGTGCCCCTTACAATGAGTAGCCTCTTTCACATGTTGAGACAGTTCAAATGTGTCCAAAGTGGTAAAAAGTTTTTTTGCACACTTGTCATTCAAATCATCAGTATGAAAATTGAAGTCACCAGTTATAACTAGACAGTCAAATTCTGTGGAGATGCTAGACAATAATTCTGTGAAGTCATCGAAAAAATTTGCAGAATATTGAAATGCTCTGGGGGAGCATTTCAATACAGCACTAAGGTATTCGAACGATGGAAAATCACCAAATAACATCTGTTTCCCCTGAAATACATTTTTAAATATAGCAGCAACCCCTCCACCTCTTTTTCCAGATCTACATGCATCAAAAAAGTTATAGTTGGGAGGAGCTGTCTCTATCAGAACGGTTGCACTGTTATTTTGTTCCAGCCATGTTTCAGTTAAAAACATAAAATCCAGTTTAGAAGTGTTAATAAAATCATTAACTAAAAATGATTTGTTATTAAGAGACCTCACATTAAGTAGAGCCATCCTGATGGTGCTGTTGATAGGCTTTAAGGTTGTTTTTGGTTTGGAGGCAATAGATATGAGATTTGTGAGGTTAGCAGTGTGTCTAAGTTTCCCTTTGTTTACTCTCTTAGTGGTTACAGCATGAATGCGAAAGTTGCCCTGCTTTGACGTAGGCAACCTTGGGTTCAGCAGATTATGAGAAACTTCCTTTATACTGTGTCTACGGCTGAACCCTTTTTTGTCTCAGTAATACTCAGGACTACTATCAGTACGGTGGTGGGGGTGGGGCGCCATCCTCCTGGGTGATAGCAGCTTGCGGCCATGACGTGGCGATGCTATCAATGACACAGATGCAAGTTTGATGCCAGCATATTCCAGTTTCTTAAATTCGGCTGGAAAATCGCAAAGGGAGACATCGGAGACTCTATCCCAGCTGGAGTTGTTGTTGTGGCTATGGGAGAGATGAGGCTGGAGGTCATCGTCGATGCAGAGGTGGGGGGTGGCCGTTCCTCGCCAAGCCAGCATCAGCGATGGGGGAGGGCACAGTGTCGATGGCGTCAGGCGGGCTGTTGTCTCTCTTCAAGGTCTGTGGGCTGTCTGCTATCTGTGTGTCAGATAGTGGCAGAGTAGTTGTGTGGGGGAGGCTGTAGTCTTGCTTCTTCTCAACCTGTGCTCTGATTGTGGCCTGTGCGTCAGACCATGGCAAGATTGTGGCCTGTGCGTAAAGCGAGAAGAGAAGATTGTCCCTCAACAGTTTTGAGCCTAACCTGTTTGGGTGTAGGCCATCTGCTCTGAAAAGATATTTGCGCCCCCAGAATAAGTTGAAATTGTCAATAAAGTCCCTTCCTCTTTCATTGCAGACTCTGGAAAGCCATGTATTCAGTGCAAGTAGACGACTGAATCTGTTTATTCCCCTGTCAACTGTTGGTATGGGTCCACTGATGAAAGACTTGATGTGTATTTTGTCCAGTGTATCCAATAGATCAGTGTAATCCCTCTTCAGAAGTTCTGACTGTTCTCTTTGAATATCATTAAATCCTGCATGCACAATAATCTGTGAGATTTTGGGGTTTTCCAATATGATTTTGGCTAGTTCATGGTTGATATCACTAACCATTCCATATGGGAAGATGCATGTTTTGATCTTCTTACCGGTTATATCCTTGATAGTTGAGTCTCCTATAATCAGAGTGTCTGGTTCATCTGTCTCTGAGATGGGCCCTTGTTGGACGGTGGCAGACACATGCGCAGCCCGCCTCCGTGGCGACTGGTTGTTCCGTCTCTGTCCGCACTGTCCGTCCGGACGCATCTCGGGGCTCAGGGGTGCATCGGTGGCAGGCGCGTTCTTGGACTCTTGAAGTGGCAGGAACCGGTTCTTCAGTGGCAGGGTTGACGGGCTAATCCGGCTGATACATGTAACTTTAGCTTTGGGTAGCTTAGCATTTGGCGTTGAGTGAACTTGTTGATTAACTTTGGTATGTTGCTTTGGCTTAGCGCCGACTCTGTGCCAGTGAAACGCAGCTGGAACTGTCTCTCTCTTGTCCAGCTTCGGGAAGGATACAGTGTAGCTTTGGTCATCTTGCTGTATCTGAGTGAGCTCAGCAAACTCACCCATCGGCACTGTATCCTGTAGGAGTCCTTTGCATTTTTCTACTGCTGCTAGTCTCGTTTCAATTAAAGCCAATGTCTTTTCCAGTTTGGCGCAGTCTGTGCATTTCCCAGTCTCCGTGCCTGAGATATCCGAATGCGGAGGCATGTTGGCGATAGGAAAGTCCAAGGCTTTTTCTGCGGTCTGATCCGGGAGTAAAAAGTGCCAAAATGTATTGTTGAATCGAGCGATTGAGGACGACGGAAACAAACTATATACTGTTAGGTAAATAAAATAAGATAAAGTAGATCTGAACGATGAATTAAGTAGTTTTTTCCAATGCCTAGCGGAGCTTCGGGAAACATTAATGGTAGAAGACACATGATACCTGCAGAGCCTGGATTCAGAACAGATGGTGGGACACATGAGCAGGTTGACCTCAGCCTTCAGCCCTATGATTATTTTGACTACAGAGTTAATGCATGCTGGCCTCAGACTGGTGTCCAAAATCACTTTTGTTGATAATATTCTGAGACTGATGATTGATGAAGATTGACGTGGGCGGAAACCCCCACTGGGACAAAGAAATTCTTGTATGTATGCGTGTATAAAGGAGAAGCTGGGACCGATGTTCGGGCAGTGACTCTATAGACCCACTCAGGCTGTTATCGTTGTTGTTTTTCTTCACGATAAAGTCTTTTTTCAATTCTTGCTCCAGACCCCTCGATTTCTTTTACACTCTCTCTCTTAAATTAGTCTAAGTGTTTTAAATCTCGATTAATCTTCGACATAATTGGCGTCGCGACCAGGAGGAAATAGGGACTCGCCAGCTGCCGGGCCAGAGGACGGGACGCGAACGGATCATACGACCAGAGCTCAAGGGTAAGTTTTCTTGCCATATATAGGATAGAGTCGTTTGATCTGTTCTTGCCCCGTCTGAACGCCGAGCAGCAGGTAAAGTGTCTCTTCGATCAAACAAACCAAAATTATAGATAAATGAGCGAGTGAGAGATACGGGGGCTCCGGGAGAGATTGACGTGCGCGCGCACATAGGCCATTCGCGCTCTGTGGTTCTAAATGACCAAGACGCTTTGTGGCTCCCTATTTTGATACGAGTTGTTGTTATTTGGAGTTTTGAGGTTTTGGTTAAATAGACCTATTATAAAGTCCTGTGGCTGTATTCTAGAGGATCGAATTAGTGGGAAAGTTCCAATAGGACAGTACAGGTCCGCAGGTCGGTTGAAGTACCTGTTGGATGTCTGAGAGTATCCCAGAGAGCTGGGTTGGAATTCATTACCGTCGATGAATTCATTTTTATTTGAGAAAAGTTTCCTTGAAGTACCGACTAGTGAATTGTCTCTTGGTTTGGGCTGATCGAACAGTTTTCTGATCTCGGATCGATTGAGTGAGTTTCCTTTATTTTGGGCCGATTGAACAGTTTCCTGATCTTGGATCAACTGAGTGAATTTTCTCTTATTTTGGGCTGATTGAACAGCTTTCTGATCTCGGATCGATTGAGTGAATTTTAATTCTGATGTTGGCATTATGAGGGAATAGGGTTTTTGTTTTAAGTTCGGGTTGAGTAGCTCAGAGTTGGAGTACTCGACTGTTCATGTTTTAATCAAAAGGCCAGTTTCTACGCTCGGTCAACCTTTTATTTGTAATTGATTACAAACAATTCAGACATTTTTCAATATAATATTAAAAATTGTATGAATCGGTTTATTGTCTGTATTTAAGTCGTGTTAGGATTAAGTTACCTCGGAGATTTTTACGACCCGGTTTATTTTTTGTTGATTCTGTCATAAATAAATTAGACGGATAGAGAATAGTTCATTTGTTTAAAGTAGTTGATAATAATAAATAAATTAGACGGATAGAGAATATTTAATTTGTTGAAGTAATGAATAAATGTGTAAATCTTCTTTGATTTAAACATAATCGCGCTGACCCTAACTGCACGTGCACGAGCAAACACACAGGGGACGAGCAGGAGCCTGCAAGGCAGGGTTGAGAATTGATAGCAGTGAAGGGTTGGGGCCACATTCCAATCTTCGGGAGGGAGACGAGCGCTTGGGAGGAGTTCACATTTGTAGCTTAGAGATAGTAAAGTATTTAAACTAACTAGTAGAATAAACTCAAATAAATTGTATTAATAAATAGTGTATTTTTGAATAAATAAATAAAGTAATAATTAAAAATGGCACCAACAGCGGTAGAAGTTTTGAGTAGAGACAATCCACTCCTCAGAAATGAGATCAAACGAATTTCTGAGAAGTGGGAGAAGCGGACAGTTAAATCAGGTACAATATGGCCCGCGGGAGTGACTTTTGGTCAAACAATGTGTAGGGACATGGAGGTAGTAATAAGGAACTACAAACCTAACAGAAGTGGTAAAAAGGCCTTGGAGAAGAGAGACAGGGAAAAGTTAGTGCTAGCTTTGTTCGAAGAGGAGGGAGAGAGGTGGCGAGCAATACAACGGGTGGCCAGAAAAATAATCACAAAGAAAGAAGAGGCTCAACCTTTGCCTCTGAAGCTTGAGCCACCGCCGTACAAACCAACTAAGATGTATCCACTGTTAACAGGCAACGTAGAAATTAAAGGGGAAGTCACACTAGATGAAGGAGATAATAAATGTAACACACAGGGGAATAGGGGCGCGCCCATACACATGGACTGTTATGAGGGGATTAGGAAAGCAAGAGAAGAGTGTAGTAATGCTGACACTAGTTCTAGTGAGAGTGAGGATGAGGACGAAGATGAGACAAGTGGTGATGAGCACAGTAATAAAGATGTGAAAGATGATAATGAGCGAATTTGCGAAGGGCCTTCTCCTGGAAAAAAAAAAAAGGAGAGGAAAAAACACAAAGAAGAGGACGAAGTCTCAGAAAAGGCAAACAAAAAAGAGTACTAAACTCAAGGGGGAGGGGTATAGTGGGAGCCCAGCGACAGAGGAGCCTGGCTGCAGTACAACAGTACTAAGCCCCACACCACTCGAGTTAGATGAGAAACTAAGGAAATCGCAAAGGGGAAAAAAGGCACCCAACACCCTCCCCGGGAACTATCCTATTCTAGTCAAAGGACAACAGGTCCACTATCAACCATGGGGTTCACAGGACTTGGAGGGAGTCATTTCTAAACTCCCTAACATTCATAACAGGGCGTCTAAATGGATTAGAACATTTGAGGAACTCACAGTGGGAAAGCTAATGGCAGTGGGGGACCTGAAAGCTCTGTTGGCAAGAGTATTGGGGTTATCTAAAATGGAGTCTGTACTGAGGAATGGAGGGTTGGATATAATGGACGGAATGTATGATGGGACTACACTTGATCGCTACAGAGTGGCGATGTGGAACACACTCAGAACGGAGTTCCCTACCCATATCGATCATAAAAACATGAGAGGCCTCCCCATCAATGACACAGAGAATCCTGCATCCTACCTCCAGGCCCAAGTGGACAGATGGCGCTTGGAGACGAATGAGGATCCTGAGATCCATCCTGTGTTTTCGGTCATGTTCAGAAACTCTGTGATAGAGATTCTACCTAGCTCAATCAAAGTTAAGCTAGATGATGTGGTTGGACTGGTTACAAATAAATCTCATAGAGACTTCTGCGATCATGTAGTTCATGCAGTGGATGAATATCGTCAGAATAAACAAAGAATACAGGAACAAAGCAAAGAGGTCCAGAGGAAGCTATATCAGCTTCAGCTGGAAGATCTCACAAGGACGGAAAGAGATAAGAAGAGACAGGCAGGTGTTTTAGAACCAGCTGCTGTACTATCGCAAGCCGCCCAGCAGGGCGCACTTCAAAACCAATATCCACGATTGGCATTTTCTCTCCCAGCCTCAGAGCCAACTGTCACCTACTCTACCTGTTACACATGTACACATCCATAATTATGGGAACCCCACAAATAAAAATAGACAGAATCAGGGGCCCCAAGGACAGTTTAGAAACAATCAACAACCAGGATCCCAAGGACAACGCAGAGGTCCTTTAATATGTTATGGGTGCAACCAGGAAGGACATATGAAGAGAAATTGTTTGACTAACCCTCTTCCATCCCAGCAAGGACAGGGTAACGGTTATCAGGGGAGGCAAGATCAAGGGAACTACAACCAGGGACAGCAGGGTCCCTTTATGGGACAGGGATACTAGGGGTGCCAAGGGAATCCACAGGGGGAGGGTCAGCTTGTAGCAATCACAAAACAAGCTGATGAGGAACCAATACTGCAGGTTCTGATAAATTATAGAGGCACGCCAATGATGGCCCACACTGGAGCCACTTACACTTGCGTAGGTCCAAATTATGCCTCTCACCTCCCCATGGCAGGAAAATTCACCAAAACTTTAGGATTCTCGGAACACACGCAGTTAATACCTATGACAGCTCCAAGGATGACAATCAGTGAATTCTTATTTTAAGTTGTATATGTGAGTGAGTGAGTGAGTGAGTGAGTGAGTGAGTGAGTGAGTGAGTGAGTGAGTGAGTGAGTGAGAAAGAGTTAGCATTGAGTTGAGTTAGAGGGGACAGATGAAGTGATTTGTGACGTAAGTAAGGAAAACCCGCAGGTGGGGGCTGGACAGAGAGACAACAGAGAGAAAGAGATTGAATTTGCATTGTGCTGAATAGATTATTTGTGCGTTTGGATGTACTCTGTAATTGGTTCCTGAATGTAACCCATGTCCACTGTTTTAGAAAAAACCTAGAACCACCGCTGGGATTGGTGATTCTGTGGTTCTTGGAGACTCTCCATCGCGTCGGAACATCATGTGGTATATATCGTTACATCTTGGTACACAGAGCACTGGTGAGACAACGGGTTGGATCAGAGAGAGAAGGTGTTTGGAGAAGGGAGAGGAATGTATAGAAAGCAAAAAGGGCGGATGCGGACCGACCCGGAGGTAATAAATCAGCGGAGAGGTGGCTGGGGTCGTTTAGCTCAGGAGGTAGAGCAGTTGTCTAGTAACCAAAGGGTTGCTGGTTCGATCCCCATCTCTCCTAGCTGAGTGTTGATGTGTCCCTGAGCAAGTTACATGGTGATTACAGGATTTAGGAATAATTATTTAGACTCCAAAACATGAGCAATTAGCGTTAAAAATTGTCTGCACACCACACTCCACAGGAGTCAATGGGTTCAATGGCGCCAGGGTAAAGTGACTCATCAAAGGAGGAGCAGACCCAACCCATGGATTCTGCGTCGATAGGTGGATGTTATTTTGAAACGGGGCATGTCGCGTTTTATTTCGTTTTATTTTACCTTTGTGGTATAGAAGGCCACTAACGCATGTACGTTTTTTCGGTTTAGTGCATGACTTTGGAACAGCGTGATTTCAGGCGGCTGATGGTAAACCCACCCATATTGGGCTTTGGATTTGGACATACTGGTTTCGATTTCCCTTCCCAAAAGATTGGTTTCAGTTTGCTGATGCTTAAGGTTACACGTTTCGACGTTGGTTGCACCAACGACGTTCTTAGATTTGCTTATCATTTAATGCGCATGGTTTTGACCATTGCGCAAGGGGGGAGGTATTGAGGAGAATTAGGCAAAAAATTGAAAACAAGGTTTTTCTTCACCATACTTGCAAACAATGATTGACATCCAGCTAAATGAGTGTGAAATATTTGAAAAAACAGTGTTCAACAGATGGGTAGAAGCAGTCCCATCAGAAGACCAAAGTGTGGTTACGGTAGTCAAGGTTCTGACTAGAGAAGTCATGCCAAGGTTTGGAATTCCGTCACAAATTAGCTCAGGCAATAGGGCAGCGTTTATTCAGAAAACACTCAAACAAGTGATTTAACATCTGCATGTCAAACAAAGATTAGGCTGTGTCTACATTCCTCAAACCACAAGGTATGGTGGAGAGAGGAATGGGACGCTTAAGACAAAGATTAACAAAATTAAGAGTACTAAATTAAAGGACTAATGCACTACGACTGACACTAATGAGTTATCGCATGAAAACTAACCCAACGACGCATCTAACCCCGCAAGAAATGCTTACGGGCCGACTCATGCCTTCACCTGCATTCGAGGGCCTCACAAAGGACCTCCATTGGAACAATTGGAATATGAATTAAGACGCTATATGGGACAACTAACTGGCATACACAGGCTTATTTTTCAACAAGAGAAAGACTGAGTTCCAGAGTTGGAGGAGGAGCCACCAAGGGGGGTGGAGCCGGGTGACCACGTGTATCTCAGAGTGTTCAGGAGAAAGTGGAACGAGCCCAGGAGAGAAGGACCATACAAAGTCACCAACGCAACACCAACAGCCATCCAAGTGGAAGGAAGTGCCACGTGGTATCATCTCAACCACTGCACAAAAGCCGCTCAACCTAAAGCCAGGGATGAGCGTGAGGAGGAGGAGCAAGACGCAGACACACCTGGGGCTGACCAGCTGCCCCAGGACCAGATCCAGTCGAGCCTAGAGATACAGCAACATGATGATGCTGAAAACGGGGAGCCTGTTCCTGATCCTTTACGGTTGTGCCAGATTCCGCTGGCACAAGGTCAGACCCCGAGGAAGAATGAAACCATGGAGACAACTCAGACCTGGAAGAGCCAGGAATCAGGGGCTGGTACTGAAGGAAGCCTAAGAGAAACACAGGACAATCCGGCCCCAACTCACTCAGGAATAGTCAACAAGAAAGGGAAAATAGTCTTACATGCTCAGATACCACCGCAGAACCAAGTTAATGAATTTGTGTTTGCTGTTATGTCGGATAACCAACCGTTATGTGCATCAACCTTCCGCCAGAATTATGAATATGCGCATAGGAAAAATCGGTGTGAAGTAAATATCCAATTTAATCCAATGAATTGGTGTTTAGCAGTAACGTCAGGAATACATGGGGTCATAACAGAAAGTATAAATTAAATATGAGAGAATATATACTTCTTAAAGCTGTGGCATGGCTGAACAGACAGGCTTTAGATTGGCTTATAACAGAAAAGGGGGGAGTTTGTGCTCTTATAGGTGAAATGTGTTGTACCTTCATTCCAAATAATACTGCCCCAGATGGATCATTCACACTTGCGATGAACAACCTAGAGGAGTCGGGTGACTGGGAGAGGATGCTCTATGGGGAGATAGATTGGAGTGAAACTAGAGAGGAGACCGGAATGTGAGAATCAGACATCAGAAGGAGGTCCTATTTTCTTAACTGGTGACCTCTCCATGTGAACCACAACCATTTCAGACATTGTAAACAAATGGACATTGGACTAATGGGTTCCAGGGCATGGTGGCTGCGAACAGCAGCAATTACAATGCCAAACCCCTGTTGGGAAAAATAACCTGCTGAGTACATCACATGTACATTATAAATATAGCTAACTCCTACCCTAGCCTGATGAGCACACACATTATAATATAGTCAACTCTTGCTCTAACCCAACAACACAAACATGATAATATATAGTCAGGTCAAGGCCGGAGCTGAAGGCCCCATCTCCCAGGCAGGCAGATGGTGGACACTCAGGCAATGCACCAGTATCATCTCCAGAACGGGAGAGCCACATTAATTTATCACACAGGAGACATTTTGAGAGCTCTTCCCCGTTAGGAGGAACCAAGAGATACCTCTGCCCACACCAGGGGCCTGAGAGCCACATTAAATTATCACACACGAGACATTTCAGGGGGGCACTCCCCGTTTTAATTTATCACACCGGAGACACGAGGAACTCTCCCCGTTACGAAGCTCTCTCAGGGCCTGGGAGCCAAAACACACAGAACCGCACACACCTCAAACGCACACACCTCATCGAGAGGAGGATACAGCATAAGACTGCATCACACAGGGACTCTTCACCTTCTTCTGAAGCAGACCTTCCACGGAGGCGAAGCTCCGGACGAACCATCAGCGCTGATTAGGGACTTAGACATATTCGATTTCTCACGCTTTATGACTCTGTATAACCGTTGCCACTTTACTTAATAAATCCAAGGTCCTCGTGCCGATAGACTTTATTACCTCTCCGTCTCATTTTATCTGGTCCAGTAGCTAGACAGACCGTTTTTCCCCACACCCCCCACGTTATATAGTATACCGATACATGACGATAATCAGAGCTATTCAAATCTATGCAAGCTTGTTGACAATCTTAGTTTTTAATTTTTATTATGTTTCACATTTTTGAATGTATGTTATGTCAATTTTTGAATGTATAATATGGTGTCACATATTTTTGAAATGCCAATTTTCAATGCATGCTGAATGATTATTGATTATTATGCTGTTTATGATTATTATGTAGGTATTCTAGATACACGTTGCATGATGAATATAGAATATTGTGTTATTATGATTAGAAAGGTTTTATGGTTACATATGAAACAACTTGTAGGGATTAGAGTGTTAATAATACACTGCATTTGGTAAATCTTTTTGGCCTAAAATCAGGTTGAAATCCCTGTCAAAGCTCTGAGGTTTTTACCGATGACCAGATGTGGTGTCAATTTGGCAAGGGCTTAGTAGCATATAGGCTTAGCAATAATTCAAGTAATTTGTTGGAACCTTATTGGCCCCAACAAGGGGAGATGTGTGGTAGAAATTAATGAGTATATTCTATGGTAACCCATGATTATTATTATGCCTTATATATATTAATGGTAGAAGACACATGATACCTGCAGAGCCTGGATTCAGAACAGATGGTGGGACACATGAGCAGGTTGACCTCAGCCTTCAGCCCTATGATTATTTTGACTACAGAGTTAATGCATGCTGGCCTCAGACTGGTGTCCAAAATCACTTTTGTTGATAATATTCTGAGACTGATGATTGATGAAGATTGACGTGGGCGGAAACCCCCACTGGGACAAAGAAATTCTTGTATGTATGCGTGTATAAAGGAGAAGCTGGGACCGATGTTCGGGCAGTGACTCTATAGACCCACTCAGGCCAATATCATCCGACTGCAGACACAAATGGGCGTTCCCGTGTCGTGGGCGTTCCCGTTCACGCAGACTAAAACGCCCCCCCGGCGTTCTCGTGTGGTGGGCGTTCTCGTTTACGCAGGCTGGAACGCCCCGTTCTTCTTCGTCGATCTAGTAGTATGGGCAGCATAGAACTGACGTTAGCGCCCCCTTCTTCGATCTCGTAATACGGGTACGTTAGCCAGCTAGGCCTACAGAATGTTAACTTACATTTATGTGTCGGATCTCGACCCAAACTTTGCATCAAACTTGATGCAACACGATCATTACAGGGAGGCTCCATGATCTCATGTTCATTATCTTCTGGGTTAGTATAGGTAGGGTATTAGGTATAAGTGAGATGTTTGATATAGTTGTTTAAGAATATGCCCAAATTAAATAATGAATAGATTAAAATAACACTTGGGACATTATGCAGTTCAAATCCAGTTACCAGACACTATGAAGGCTCAAACAGTAGGCCATTTGACTCCAAGTGTTCACTTACTTTTCCAACTGAATGTTTTCAATAAAGACAAAAAACAGTAATTGCTCTGTAACAATTAACCTTACAACATACATCGTAGGCACAAATGTATGTTATACATCGTACAGCATTTGTCACAAAAACAAAAGAAAGGAGTAATAAAATACCAGCATTTCTGGGCAGATACATTTACTACAGTAGTATGCACATTTACAAATGAAAGGGATTGCAAAAAAAGACGTCCCAAATAAAACGAAAAAGGAGTAATAAAAGAACATTATCCTAGGCAGACATCTTTTATGACAAACCTGCCATATGCAACGTGCCTCAGTACCAGGGGTGCTCTTGGCCAATTCTTCTTTTTTAAGAAGCCTTTGAGGCGTAGCGCAAGGCCACTGCCACAGCCTGCATTGTTGTAAATCTTTCTAACCGTTATGCATATGAGATTGTCTTTATTAAGCTTAAGGTCCCCTGCCAAACTCATTTATATATATGGAAGGATGGAGAGGCTTGATTAGTTCTCGGAATGTGTTTGAAACCCTGTTGAACACGCCAAGCATCGCCATGTCCAGTCTCAGCGTCTCTTGAAGAATTTGCTGAAGGACTTCAGGTGGTAAGAATGGCCTGTCCTCTGTTGTGCCAGATTGGAGCGTGTGGCTGAGATGGGGAGATGGAGAGGGTGAGCTTGGTGTGCCAGCTAGCCCTGCAGGGCTAGAGAGAGCGAGAGATCCGAAAAAGAGTGAAGGAGAGCGAGAGAGAGGGAGAGAAACAGGGATTATAATCAACCTTCAATTCAATCACACAAGCCCAGACCAACACTACCCACACCATTAAACAAAAAGGGAATCACTGATCGATCAAAAGTCTGAGAAAGAGCAAGAGAGAATATACGTAAATAGAAAAGTATGGACATAGTATGTAATACCTTTCACTGCTTAGTGATTGGAAGGTGTGACTGAGATGGGGAGATGGAGAGGGTGAGAAGGAGCCAGCTAGTTCTGCAGGGCTAGAGACAGAGAGACAAGTGTATTGGCTACGATCTTCGTGAGCACCAAAAATAAGTAAATAGCAACATGGACACAGTATATAAACCTTTCAAGCATAAAGGTCTCCAACAGCTGTCCAACCACCACCTCCTGATAGAGAGCATGTCCCCCTGAAAAGTAAAGTTATGCTTTAAATGACTTCATAGCCTGATACAAATCCATGTTACAGTACTGTTTAGCAGTGTACTATGGCAGTGTAAATTATTGTGAAGATGTAGCCATCTCCTCCCGTAAGTGCAGTACCTGAAGACAAAGTAATGTGTATGACCTATGATGCATGTTAATTGTAGCCTCCAGTAAGGATGACTAAATTATTAAAAGCCTTATATTTCATGCTACACATCTGATTGAGATTTGAAAGAACTCACCTCACTGAAATCATATTGCTTTTGAGGGTAGAATACATTGCGTACTGAAATTAACATACAAATTAGTTAGTTGTTTTGCAAACTAGTCATCGGTCATCATTTCTGAAAATAATGCATCTCACCATCAGCATAAACACCCCACAGCTGTTGCTCTGATACTGGTGAGGTGCGTCCTGTGGTGGTATAAGGGGAATGTGATTTGTCAATGATTCTTATTAGTACATAATGCCTATAAACTATAAAGTGATATCCACCCTCATTTTGTAGCTACATACAAAAAGTGCACAATGCACTTTCAACAAGCATTTAGCAGCAACCAGGGCCCATCAGCGTCACATAGGAACACTTAATTAAATCATAATAAACAATCTAGAGGCCGGCCTGTCTACCAGTGAATGCTACTCTACTAGATGCAATGAATCGTGCGCCAGCCACACGTTTTACCTCGTCAGCCAAGTAAAGTCCCTTCCATGGTCCATTGGACAAAGCATGTGCCAGGGTACTGAAAAGGTTTGGAAGACGTGTAAGTTGCAATTCATATGCATCATCATCAACACGCATTCGGTACACACTACGCTTCGATTTCACCCAAGGGTGAATTAAAAGTACATGTTTTCCTAAACGTTGGTCATCAGCGAGGTAATAAAGTAGTAACTTCGGGCACATCTGTCATCTGTTTTTCAGAGTGCTAACGATCTTTATTCATTCGTTGCGCAGCGACCGAACAGACAGAATTCTCTGATATGCCATGCATGTAAACATACTAGTTAGTTAGACGTACTAGTACGATGCACAGTTTAATCAGATGTGTGTGTCACCACAACGAAGCAGAGTGGCCGCGATGTCATGCCTCTTACCATGCCAGGCTGCCAGCTGACACCTTAACATCCAACTTAACAATGTACTTTGGTAATGTTAACCTCACAGTAAAATAATCGGCAAAGCCTTCGCTGCAAACTTTACCCTCTACCTACAAACCGTCTTAAACGTTGCTGATTTCTGAATAGTATATGCAACGTTTATGGACGAGATAGCATAGCATTCGCTGCTACCGAACCATGCTTGTCACGAGTATTTATATCGGATTCGAATTCGGATACAACGATACCACAGCTAAATCAGTGATTTAAATGAGAATACTTCACAGCCAATGTTCTCAAATAAACAATATCATACTTACTGACATAATCTCTCATCATAACTCTTTCGTTTTTCTGGAAAGTTACTACGAGGTAAAACCGCCAAAAAAGCAAGCCTTGCGAAACTCACTCACCTCTTCTTGATTGATCGATGAAACGCTACAGGAACGCCTGATGGGCGTTTTTGTGTCATGACGGGAACGCCCGATGGGCGTTTTTGTGTCATGACGGGAACGCCCAAGCCTGCAGCTGGACCCTTCTCACTCAGGCTGTTATCGTTGTTGTTTTTCTTCACGATAAAGTCTTATTTCAATTCTTGCTCCGGACCCCTTGATTTCTTTTACACTCTCTCTCTTAAATTAGTCTAAGTGTTTTAAATCTCGATTAATCTTCGACAATAGCTGACCATTATCGTCTCTCTTGCATGAAATGACCTACACTTGAATGATCTTGAATGCTCAAAAAATTTATATACATTTTAAACGGATTATGCAAACTGAAAATATTAAGTTTTTCTAACTTGGCATCTAATTGCGCTTTTCCACTATGGGTACTGACATACCCTTAATCCGCTTTTTGCTTCGTTATCCAGTGGAGATTTAAGTACCACTCGATGTACCTGTTTGTCATGGCAACGCCACGTGAAAGCAAAGCCTCGCATTCCCCTTTCGTCAGCTACCAAAGAGAGGAACGTCTGTACCTCAAGAGCTAACCACAACATGTTTTTTTCGGTTTGCCATATTCTTGCTCCAGAAGGCACATCATCATCATCAGGGGCTACCTAGGGCACTCATTAAATTTTCTTCACGTGTAAAGGGCAGCCAATAAGGCACACATTTTCACAACCATAGAGGGCACTTTAGCACACTTTTTCAACCATGGGGGCACCAGACGGGCAGAAGGGCACTAGAAGGGCACCAGACGGGCAGAAGAGCACTAGAAGGGCACTATAAGGACCAGACGAGCAGAAGGGCACTAACAGGGCACTAGAAGGGCATTGGAAGGGCACTGGAAGGGCACTAGAAGGACCAGACGGGCAGAAGGGCACTATCAGGGTACTAGAAGGGCACTAGAAGGGCATGAGAAGGACCAGACGGGCAGAAGGGCACTATCAGGGTAC
This sequence comes from Gadus macrocephalus, assembly GCF_031168955.1. Classification (NCBI taxonomy): domain Eukaryota; kingdom Metazoa; phylum Chordata; class Actinopteri; order Gadiformes; family Gadidae; genus Gadus; species Gadus macrocephalus. The sequence goes on from NC_082396.1 coordinate 23,241,344, forward strand.
TAGAAGGGCACTGGAAGGGCACTAGAAGGACCAGATGGGCAGAAGGTCACTATCAGGGTACTAGAAGGGCACCAGATGGGCAGAAGGGGACTATCAGGGCACTAGAAGGGCTCCAGAAGGGCAAAAGGGCTCTATCAGGGTACTAAAGGGGGCACTAAAAGGGCACCAGGCGGGCAGAAGGGGACTATAATGGCACTCATTAAGGCACGTCATTGAATTTTCTTGTTCTAGAGGGCACATCATCATAATTTATTGTATGAAGGAGCACCCTAGAGGGCACCTAATCATGTTTTGCACGTGAAAAGGGCAGCCAATAAGGCATTTCCTCTCGTTTTCGACACTCTTGAAGGGCACTTTAGCGCGCTTTTTCAACCATTGAGCCACGAGGGGGGGCGATCGCCCGCCCTCTGAGTCTGCCACTGTGTGTGTGTGTGTGTGTGTGTGTGTGTGTGTGTGTGTGTGTGTGTGTGTGTGTGTCTGTGTGTGTGTGTGTACACACACAAATAGCGTGTTATACACGTATAACATGCTATTTTATGTTGAAATTCGACTTAATCCAGTGTTCAGGAAAACGTTGTCAACGTATGCTTTTGGGTTGGCTGAGTCAGATATACGTGTTTCGAACAAGATGATAGGCATTAAAAGTTACATAAAGTAACGGTTTAATAACACAAACGCAGGAAACACGTGAGCTTCTAGTTTAGCGAAAGCAGCGTCCCTAGCAACCTGACGTCGTTGAAACATGCGAGCGAGCCGATAAAATCTTCCTAATAACTATAAAACTAAAGATCAGACACAATCACTGACTGAAGATTATGCAAGTAAAAAGTATATTTCTCACTAGAAATGTTATTAGAAACACGTTTAACGGTGAATCGGTCCAAAAATATTGAATTTCCCATTCAGATAATAAAGATTAATAAAGATCATACACATTCACTTACTGGAGATGTAAGGAAAAGGTATATTTCTCGCTACAAATGTTATTAGAAACACGTTTAATGGTGTATCTGTCCTAAAATATTGCATTTCTCATTCAGATAATAGAGATTAATATAGGCTGTACGTAACAATTTCACCAAATGCTAGGAGAACGTCTCGCCCCCTGTTGGTGCTATTCCTCCATTCATTTAGAATGGAGAAGAAAGCGTGTACTCCTCACGCTTTGGTCAGGCAAAGCGTGACCCTGAACGAGAAGGGTCCAGCTGCAGGCTTGGGCGTTCCCGTCATGACACAAAAACGCCCATCGGGCGTTCCCGTCATGACACAAAAACGCCCATCAGGCGTTCCTGTAGCGTTTCATCGATCAATCAAGAAGAGGTGAGTGAGTTTCGCAAGGCTTGCTTTTTTGGCGGTTTTACCTCGTAGTAACTTTCCAGAAAAACGAAAGAGTTATGATGAGAGATTATGTCAGTAAGTATGATATTGTTTATTTGAGAACATTGGCTGTGAAGTATTCTCATTTAAATCACTGATTTAGCTGTGGTATCGTTGTATCCGAATTCGAATCCGATATAAATACTCGTGACAAGCATGGTTCGGTAGCAGCGAATGCTATGCTATCTCGTCCATAAACGTTGCATATACTATTCAGAAATCAGCAACGTTTAAGACGGTTTGTAGGTAGAGGGTAAAGTTTGCAGCGAAGGCTTTGCCGATTATTTTACTGTGAGGTTAACATTACCAAAGTACATTGTTAAGTTGGATGTTAAGGTGTCAGCTGGCAGCCTGGCATGGTAAGAGGCATGACATCGCGGCCACTCTGCTTCGTTGTGGTGACACACACATCTGATTAAACTGTGCATCGTACTAGTACGTCTAACTAACTAGTATGTTTACATGCATGGCATATCAGAGAATTCTGTCTGTTCGGTCGCTGCGCAACGAATGAATAAAGATCGTTAGCACTCTGAAAAACAGATGACAGATGTGCCCGAAGTTACTACTTTATTACCTCGCTGATGACCAACGTTTAGGAAAACATGTACTTTTAATTCACCCTTGGGTGAAATCGAAGCGTAGTGTGTACCGAATGCGTGTTGATGATGATGCATATGAATTGCAACTTACACGTCTTCCAAACCTTTTCAGTACCCTGGCACATGCTTTGTCCAATGGACCATGGAAGGGACTTTACTTGGCTGACGAGGTAAAACGTGTGGCTGGCGCACGATTCATTGCATCTAGTAGAGTAGCATTCACTGGTAGACAGGCCGGCCTCTAGATTGTTTATTATGATTTAATTAAGTGTTCCTATGTGACGCTGATGGGCCCTGGTTGCTGCTAAATGCTTGTTGAAAGTGCATTGTGCACTTTTTGTATGTAGCTACAAAATGAGGGTGGATATCACTTTATAGTTTATAGGCATTATGTACTAATAAGAATCATTGACAAATCACATTCCCCTTATACCACCACAGGACGCACCTCACCAGTATCAGAGCAACAGCTGTGGGGTGTTTATGCTGATGGTGAGATGCATTATTTTCAGAAATGATGACCGATGACTAGTTTGCAAAACAACTAACTAATTTGTATGTTAATTTCAGTACGCAATGTATTCTACCCTCAAAAGCAATATGATTTCAGTGAGGTGAGTTCTTTCAAATCTCAATCAGATGTGTAGCATGAAATATAAGGCTTTTAATAATTTAGTCATCCTTACTGGAGGCTACAATTAACATGCATCATAGGTCATACACATTACTTTGTCTTCAGGTACTGCACTTACGGGAGGAGATGGCTACATCTTCACAATAATTTACACTGCCATAGTACACTGCTAAACAGTACTGTAACATGGATTTGTATCAGGCTATGAAGTCATTTAAAGCATAACTTTACTTTTCAGGGGGACATGCTCTCTATCAGGAGGTGGTGGTTGGACAGCTGTTGGAGACCTTTATGCTTGAAAGGTTTATATACTGTGTCCATGTTGCTATTTACTTATTTTTGGTGCTCACGAAGATCGTAGCCAATACACTTGTCTCTCTGTCTCTAGCCCTGCAGAACTAGCTGGCTCCTTCTCACCCTCTCCATCTCCCCATCTCAGTCACACCTTCCAATCACTAAGCAGTGAAAGGTATTACATACTATGTCCATACTTTTCTATTTACGTATATTCTCTCTTGCTCTTTCTCAGACTTTTGATCGATCAGTGATTCCCTTTTTGTTTAATGGTGTGGGTAGTGTTGGTCTGGGCTTGTGTGATTGAATTGAAGGTTGATTATAATCCCTGTTTCTCTCCCTCTCTCTCGCTCTCCTTCACTCTTTTTCGGATCTCTCGCTCTCTCTAGCCCTGCAGGGCTAGCTGGCACACCAAGCTCACCCTCTCCATCTCCCCATCTCAGCCACACGCTCCAATCTGGCACAACAGAGGACAGGCCATTCTTACCACCTGAAGTCCTTCAGCAAATTCTTCAAGAGACGCTGAGACTGGACATGGCGATGCTTGGCGTGTTCAACAGGGTTTCAAACACATTCCGAGAACTAATCAAGCCTCTCCATCCTTCCATATATATAAATGAGTTTGGCAGGGGACCTTAAGCTTAATAAAGACAATCTCATATGCATAACGGTTAGAAAGATTTACAACAATGCAGGCTGTGGCAGTGGCCTTGCGCTACGCCTCAAAGGCTTCTTAAAAAAGAAGAATTGGCCAAGAGCACCCCTGGTACTGAGGCACGTTGCATATGGCAGGTTTGTCATAAAAGATGTCTGCCTAGGATAATGTTCTTTTATTACTCCTTTTTCGTTTTATTTGGGACGTCTTTTTTTGCAATCCCTTTCATTTGTAAATGTGCATACTACTGTAGTAAATGTATCTGCCCAGAAATGCTGGTATTTTATTACTCCTTTCTTTTGTTTTTGTGACAAATGCTGTACGATGTATAACATACATTTGTGCCTACGATGTATGTTGTAAGGTTAATTGTTACAGAGCAATTACTGTTTTTTGTCTTTATTGAAAACATTCAGTTGGAAAAGTAAGTGAACACTTGGAGTCAAATGGCCTACTGTTTGAGCCTTCATAGTGTCTGGTAACTGGATTTGAACTGCATAATGTCCCAAGTGTTATTTTAATCTATTCATTATTTAATTTGGGCATATTCTTAAACAACTATATCAAACATCTCACTTATACCTAATACCCTACCTATACTAACCCAGAAGATAATGAACATGAGATCATGGAGCCTCCCTGTAATGATCGTGTTGCATCAAGTTTGATGCAAAGTTTGGGTCGAGATCCGACACATAAATGTAAGTTAACATTCTGTAGGCCTAGCTGGCTAACGTACCCGTATTACGAGATCGAAGAAGGGGGCGCTAACGTCAGTTCTATGCTGCCCATACTACTAGATCGACGAAGAAGAACGGGGCGTTCCAGCCTGCGTAAACGAGAACGCCCACCACACGAGAACGCCGGGGGGGCGTTTTAGTCTGCGTGAACGGGAACGCCCACGACACGGGAACGCCCATTTGTGTCTGCAGTCGGATGATATTGCCCTGAACACGCCTTGCGATGTGGACCATCGCAAGGCGTGGTCCACATCTATTTCACGCCTTGGCGTGATACCGGATTGGTGTGTGTGTGTGTGTGTGTGTGTGTGTGTGTGTGTGTGTGTGTGTGTGTGTGTGTGTGTGTGTGTGTGTGTGTGTGTGTGTGTGTGTGTGTGTGTGTGTGTGTGTGTGTGTGTGTGTGTGTGTGTGTGTGTGTGTGTGTGTGTGTGTGTGTGTGTGTGTGTGTGTCCACTGCGTGTGTCCACTGCGTGTCTGTCCACTGCCCAACCCCGCCCATCCCCTGGTTTTTAATAGTTCTGACTGAGTTTTCAAGAAGATTATACAATACATATTAATACACCCCAACTGTTTCTGCGCTGGGTTTTGAAATACCCAAGAAAACCGTGACCCGCGCCTTTGAGGTTTACACCCGCGAATCAGTTTTTAAAACAACCCGTGAAGCTCGCAACCCTGCATCACCGTCACCTTCGCCGTACTGGCAGTGATGGGAAGTTTCCAAATAATTATAATTCATGTATTGTAGGCTATATAACCAGGAATGTATGTAGGGGAGAGCCGGGTCGATTGAAACACGGGACGATTGAAACACAGCGATTTACTCGAAAACCACGCAAGGCTTTCACGTCAAAATTCGTCACTACGTTCAGCAAGCAAGACTGACCAACCCCGGGAAATTTTGTGTAATGACGTCACGCCGTTCAAAAGTTATCCCGCAAACCTGTTTTCGAGAGCTGTAAGTAAAATCCTTCCTGCGGTAGTTTTTTTGTAATAAATAGTTGTATTTTATGTTTCATGCCATAATAATATCACTATACAACAGATGAATTAGTATTTAAACCTGTGATAAAGTGTGCAATGTCACAGTTTTGAAGTTTAGAGGTAAAAAAGGTTTAAGTGTCAGTAGTCGCTGTCGGGACGATTGAAACACCTGTTTCAAACGTCCCGCACATCATCATGCGTAATTACGCGAACATTGCACGATCATTACCTGTATAAATCACAGAATTAATAAATGTTTTGCAATGAATAACTATTGCTTTGAATTAATAACATTTTGAATGAACAAAACGTGTTTATCAAATGCATCAGCAGATTATTACTGAGTGAAAAATGCCGCGCGTGAGAAGGAGAACCACCTCCCGTGGGCTGGTTCCTGCATGGGTGTATGCCAGGGCCTGCAGCGAGGTCAATTCTGGAAGCTCAGTGAGGCAGGCAGCGTTGGCCAACAACATTAACCATGTGACGTTGTCACGCTACCTCAAGCGGAGGGCAGAAGAGGGCAGTGAAGCGGCTAGGTCCCCTGGCTATAACCCGCACAATAGGGTTTTTAACGCAGCGCAGGAGGGAAAGGTCAGGGACTACCTGAAGAGGGCAGCAGCCATTTATTTTGGGCTCACCCCTAATGAGGTCAGTGTTGTGAAAAGGGCTACATAAGTTGTAGGACAGGCACACATGTATGCTATGCACATGCTTTAATTAATAAATATGAACAAATAACATAAACATAAACACACAAATGTACATCAACTTTTTATGACCCCTTCAGGTCAGAAAATTTGCCTTTGAGCTGGCAGTGCACTTCAGCTGCCCATTCCCTGCATCCTGGTCGAGGAAGAGCATGGCGGGGAAGGACTGGTTCACCTCCTTCATGGAGCGCAGTGGCAGCCTCTCCCTTCGGCGTCCAGAGGCCACTAGCCAACAACGGTTGTCAAGTTTCAACCCAAGTAATGTAAACTTGTTCCACCAAAATTTAAAGACAGTGCTGGACCGGCACCAGTTCCAGGCCAAGGATATTTGGAACATTGATGAAACAGGTATTTACTATGAACTTTATTAACATAAAACACAACTATATACACAACTATATACACACAACTATATATATACACAACTATATACACACAACTATATTATATACAACTATACTCACACAACTATTTACAGGGGTCACCACTGTCCAGGTGCCAGACCGTGTCGTCGCCCAGATGGGGCAGAAGCAGGTCGGGTCAGTGACCTCAGCGGAGAGGGGGACCCTGGTCACAGTTGCCCTGGCAGGCAATGCTCAGGGCGACCTTGTTCCGCCATTTTTCATCTTCCCCCGTAAGCGGTTCAAAGACCACTTCCTGAGGGGTGGACCCGTTGGCTGTGCTGGCAGCGGCAACCCAACTGGCTGGATGAAGGAGCCAGACTTCCTCCTGTACCTGGCCCACTTCACCAGTCACACCCGTGTGTCCAAGGAGTCGAAGCTGCTCCTCCTGCTGGACAATCACACGTCCCACCTGTCAATTGCAGCAATTGATTACTGCAGAGCCAATGGCATAGTGCTGCTGTCATTCCCTCCCCACTGCACCCACAGGTTGCAGCCAATGGACATTAGTGTCTTCGGCCCCCTTAAGGGGTACGTAAACAGTGCGGCGGACAGGTGGATGAGGAGCCACCCAGGGATAAACATCTCAATTTATGATGTGCCCTCCATCGTTGCTGAAGCCTTACCAAAGGCTGCAACAGTGAACAACATCACCTCCGGGTTCTCAAGTCCAGGGATCTGGCCTTTTAACCCCTCTGCATTTGAGGAAAAGGACTTCGCCGGAGCCTATTCGACAGACCGTCCTCCTCCCCAGGCTTCGGGTGACGAGGTCAGCGCTTCTCCAGGTGCCACTTCAGGTAGGAACTGTTCATCAGAAGCAACAGAGGATTAAACAAAGGTTAATAATAGATAAGTAAATAGTCCCATAAGTCCAAGTTCATAAAAGAAGTCCATAGGGTAGTGGACGGCAGAGAAGCTGTGTTTATAAACATTTATTTAAAAGTGTGTATTTTTTAAATGTGTCCTTTGGCAGGCATGGATGTACCTGATCGAGCTGCCGGGCCTGACGAAGCTGTCCAGCCTGAGGGAGAGGCCGTTGAATTCAGCCCGGACATCGTCCGGCCTTACCCTAAGGCCGGACCTAGAAAGATCACAAAGAGAAGAGGGAGAAAGAGGCAAGTGGAGTTACTCTTGCATCTCATATCTTGTCTGGACTTCCTTTGTCTACAGTCATGTAGACCTACCACATTTAAAGTAATTCAATTATCATTAAAACGTCCAATTGAATGTTTCAGGACAACTGCTATACTTACGGACACCCCGGTGAGGGCTGCTTTAGAGGCGGAAAAACAGGGAACTGTGAAGCAGCGTCGTCCCGCCAAGCAGCCTCCCTCCTCTCGGGCTCCCAAGAAGAGGCTCTTCTCGCCCGCTCCTGAAGCCGCCCCCCTTGCTGGAGTCACCCCTGGTGCCACCTCAGCTGCTCCTCCCACCATCACCTGGCCCGCTGATGGAGTCAGCCCCACCTTAGGCCTAGTTTGTCCTGTTCCGGAGGCAGCAGAGTTCACCACCATTGCTGCCTCTACATCTCCAATTTATTTAGGCCTATCCAGCGAGGACGTCAGCTGCCTCGTGTGCTGCGAGCTCTTCAGCGCCTCGATGTCTGGGGAAGAGTGGGTCCAGTGTGTATTTTGCTATAAGTGGTCGCATGAGGCTTGCACCGACGGGAGTGCACACTACCTGTGTCACCTGTGTGACAAAGAATAAAAATATTCAGCCTACTATACTGTCCATGTGTCTTCACTAGTTTGCAGTGGAAATACTGTAAATGTAGGCCTACAGCACAATTCACTTAACATTATAGACTGATTAACTAACTAACTAACTATGAGGCCTGGGTTAGGCTATGAGTGGGAGCTTGGCTATTAAATATTTTGCAGGGTAGGCCTACTTTTCGTCCATCATGGTAACGCATCAAAAATAACAATGGCTACATTAAATTATGACAATAATAATTTAATTTAGTGGACATGCACACTTAAGAACTGCTGGGTATAAGCTATAGGCTAGCCTTCTACACCCTTGCTCTTGGTCACGACACATGGCTTGCCGATTTATCCTTTTCTCCAGCCATTACCATCCATCAGCTAGAGTGTCAAAGTTCTGCTTATTATGATTTCAACATAATGTTCATGTAAATGTGCAGACAATTACACAATATTTATCAGAAAAAATAAGTTTAGCCACTTACCTGTCCACAGAGACTTCGGATGCTTCTGTGCGCCGTGCTGAGCGTGTCGAAAAGAAGTTAACCCCGTGCGGCGCTTGGATACATTTCAGATGTAACAGGTCTCGTGATATCCTGTTGACCTGGTAGTTTTTGTTTAAAATAAATAAAAGGGTGTTCAACCGTGTATCCTTAAACATTACTTAGGACAGGGAAATAAGTAAATTTAATGCAAATTTAGTCGTCCAAAAGAAAAAAGGTGAGTTTTAACCGAAATGTGCATCTTGACAATTACGCACGGGCCAAAAATATATTTTGACCTATTTATATTATGCGGAATTATGTGAAATTTTAGCAATGACGAGTACACTAGTATGTTGTCTGGTATGTAGCGTAAAAACAAGAGTAAGGGCAATAGATTATTTTTAAAATATGCTGTTTCATTCGTCCCGCATGCGTGTTTCAAACGTCCCGACTAGGCGGGGCGTTTGAAACAAATGTCAACTTGCGTTCAAAGTTAAATAACAGCTCGATCATCCAACATATGTATTAAATTTCACTTGTAATTAAGAGAACACACCTGTGAGTTGTTGATCACATGTTAAAATTATTTGTATACGTAACGTCATCTTTGAAAAAGACGTTTAACTGCAAAGTGTTTCAATCGACCCGGCTCTCCCCTATTTTATAACCTTGTTGGTTGTTCAATAAAACGTATTCACGGCCAAGATACGTGTTTCAGACTAAATACGTTAAATGAAACGTTCCCCGAAAGCGAAATATGCCTTAATGACAATAATGTGCTATACGTTGACATTCAACATATCTGGGATACGTTTCAACCAAACATAATCCTAGAAGTAAATAAATGGCAAAAAAATAGGCTGAGAACGAACGTATTTGCGATACGTTCAATAAAACGTAATCACGGACAACATACGTTTTTTCCCAAACGTAATTGAGAATGCCGAATAGTTCTCCTGGAACGTAATTTTGATGAGACAGGGTTGCATAAACATAACTAAAAATACTAGTTTCTTCCCAAAATAATAACAATAATAATATATAAAAAAAATCATGTTATAACTTAACCAGAGATATATTAAACTTAATTCGGACAGGTTTTGCCAAATGCAACGCAAAAAAAAGGCAGAGAAAGAAGGCCGAGAACAATGAATTAGGCTTAGTAACAAAGCTTCTGAATATAGAACCAGTAACTCACACAACTTTAGCACCAGTCTACGGATTTTGTTCAGAAAGATGAGCATGTTGACATGCTCTGGGGTCAGACGCGACCGCAGCCTGGTGACTGTCAGTCCAGCCGCCGAAAACACCCGCTCTGAGGGGACCGACGTTGCCCTGATGCACAAATACCTCTGTGCTAACTTGGCAAGGCGGGGGGAACAACTTTCCACCGGCCTGTAGGGGTGCAATCCAGGGGCTCAGAAAGTTCTTTCTTTCTGCTTCGATGCCAACCTCGCCTTGAGTGGTAGGCCTATAGTGCTCCCCATGAAGTCATTTTTTAAATCATAATGGTCCCACACCAGACTTCGCCGTGACCTTGTCCGCTTCATGATTACTTTTGAAATACATCGCCGTGTTCCAATATCCATACTATCCGTACTTACTAGCCTAAGTTTGAGTACGTAGGGCATTCCGATTCAGATCAGGCGAAAATAAGTGTACTGAAAGGACCCGGATGGTGTACTCAAAACGGTCAAATTGCGAAGTGTGTGGTGATGTACACTTTTCGTACTCAACGGCAGCCATCTTAGCTACGTAGCGGAAGAGGGCGGAGCCAGGCTGAGCCAAAGTCTGCGCATTTTCCACATAGCCTGCATTAATAGTCATTTTGTACAGTAGTTTTTATAATTTTTATAGCTTTTAATAGCTGCTAGGCGTAAAGAGTTAACCGCGCAAAGTGGGATGTTTATTGCGGGGGAGGAGCCGCAAATTTAGATATTGCCCCTGTGTGGTAAAATGTTTAATTGCACACTGCATTAGTTTAATCGATGAAAAACGTACGTAATCGACGAAATTCTTAACGATCAATTAGTCGATCGTCAATTAATCATGCCCATCCCTAGTTCATACTGGCACCTACCGTTTTCCACTGGCATGCCACTCATGTAAAGTAGTAAGTACGAGGGATGTGCATATCTGGCAAAAATAGGCTACTATTCAATATTCACTGAGAAGTATTTGAATAAAATTCGAAAATCCGTCAATCAAGAACGCCCCACGCACGCACGCACCTCGGATATACGCACACACAATGACACAGGGAGAGGCTTTTATGATTTGTATGAAATCAATCTGTTTATTTCAACAACTGCGCCATCAACATCAAAATTATTTCAACGTGGGCTTAAGCAGATAGGTCTACATGCGCCGAAAACAGATTGCTATTTATTTATTTATTTTACTGAAACCAGCCTGCATGACGGTGAACTAGACTAGTCTTTAGCATATGAAAAAAATAACTTCACACGGTGTGTCTTTTTACAATGTATTTGTTACCAGCATTCTTTGTCATGGTCCGCCCCTGGTTTCCCATTCACCTGCCTGCCACCCTGATCTCCCCTAATTAACCCAGCCACCTTCACCTGTAATCCCTCAATATAAATCCTCTCTCTCCACTCAGTCTCTGCCAGATCGTCTCTCGTTACTCACAGAGCTTTCTTGCAAACCCAGAACTGTTTCTACAATGCTGATCCTGCCTGTTCCCGAACCCTCGCCTCTCTCACTGCACCGCCTGTTGTCGAGTCCCTGCTGGCCTGTCTGCTTCCCTGTTTCCTACTCCTCGCCTGCCTGACTGCCATCCTGATACCGACCTGAATAGGCTTATCAGTTTTAATAACAGTATGAACAAATAGAACACAAAAATTACAAGTTGTCCTTTGTGTATCTATAATAGCAATAGCACCTGCTAATCAAGGTCAAAATTTACTCAAAATAATTTGATGAACTGTTTACAACAATGGCTAACCAATGCATGAGAAGGGGATTAATGTTCCACTCTTTCAATTGCTCTAATTATAGCTTTTAACTGTTAACTGTTGTTATCTAAAATACCATACAGTAATTGAATTGTGTAAAAGTCAGAAATTACTGCACCTTAAAAATGAATATGAATTAGCTAAACTCTCATGTGCATAGTAATTAACTTTATGAATTTCAATTGTGTATACCAGCTACATGTTGGCTGACATTTACCTAACTTTCTTTCCCTCCACTCTAACCAAAGGTGCCTGTTTAAATACCCTAGCCTGACACTCAAAGGCTGGTCAGAGGTTCTCATCTAAAAGTAAAAAGGAGATATACAGTGGGATTAAAACCTTGTCTTCTATTGACTAGGCCTACTTGATATATGGTATGCACATTAATATTGGAGGACTTGACACACACACACGCGCACACACACACGCGCACACACACACACACACACACACACACACACACACACACACACACACACACACACACACACACACACACACACACACACACACACACACACACACACACACACACACACACACGTGAACGCACGCACACACAGTTTTCTGTTGTGTCTTTGCTAGTCTCCGTAGCTCTCGTAGTGGTATCTGCTGCTGCAGGGTCAACCGAAGAGGCAGCAGTAGATTTTGGGCCAGGCATATAACTAACTAAATCACTGAAATAGTCTAGTTTGCTTTTCATATTGTAATGTTGAATGTTATTGTAGCATGTAGCCTGGGACTCTTTAAGTGTTTGTGTTGTGTTTTTTATCGTTTTAACCAGTTGTTTTAACTGTTAATTTTCAATCTGTGTAGGTGGCCAATCACAGCGTGAGAGGGAGGGGCTTGGTACGCCAACTAACATGCAGTGATGCGGGGGCAGCTTCCCGGAAGTTCCCGCTTCGTAACAGAGACAGGGCAGAGCGCGAGCGCGCATGGGGAATTTTATGAATGTAGTGAATGTGAAAGTAAGAGATAACTTCCCCTGCTAAAAGTATTATATTGCAGTTATACCCAACCGGTATTTGCGAAAAATAAACAATGAAGTAAAAGTTCTGTCACAAAACGATTGATACGTATCCGTGCACATTTATAAGTGGGTAGACGGAAATCCTGGAGCGTTCCTAGTGGGTATACGGCGTATACCTGCGTATTACGTAGACTACACCACTGCTTGACTCCACAAAGGAATTGCGCATGGAGTAATTGATTATGACGATCTACCAACTTTGCTACTACCATCACTTTAGAGGGTCTGTTTTACCACAGCAGTTGTAAAAATAACAGACTCCCTGTCAAAGGGTAGAATGTCGAGCGTCTTAGGTTCAGCACAAAAAGGCAGTAGTGAAGCAAAAATTACTTTGAAACCATTTTAATCCATTTTTTCCTCACAACTGAGAATATACAGACAGCACATGGCATAGCTTCTGTCTTCTAGCTCCCCCCCTCGGGACTGACACGCCTCCCTTATATCTGCTCGTCAGATCACCCGAGATTGGCACATACCAATCCATGAAATATCGCCGGGGGTGTTTACATATCAGTCAACTAAATATGCATCAAACTGGTAAAAAAAAACGTACCTATAATAAATTAAACTACATCAGACCTTAGTTATTATTCTTGCGTGGACACACGCCACTACTTACAAAGTACATGTGCAAATAAAGATAATTGATTTTGCCCCCGCACTATATACCTGTCCCCAGCCGGGTGTGCGCTTCCAGTGCAATACAATACAATGCAATATAATACAATACAATGGTGGCCAGAAGGGGGGGGGGGGGGTGGCTATGCAGTGTCGAGGTGGACTCTGAACAGGTGAGTCTTGAGTCTTTTTCGGAAGATAGTGAGCGACTCTGCGGTCCTGAGAGCGGCAGGGAGCTCGTTCCACCACTGAGGTCCCAAAACCGAGAAAAGTTGTGACTTTGCTGAACGGCCTTTGCTAGCTCTTAGCGATGGAGGTTCCAGACGTGCAGCATGCTATGGGATGCATCCATAGCAGTGGCCGGTGGTCAGTCTCTAGCACAAACTCTTTCCCCATCAAGTAGTACTTCAGAGTGTCCAGTGCCCACTTGATGGCCAGACACTCCTTCTCTACTGTGGAATACCTGGTCTCTCTGGGGAAGAGTTTGCGACTGATGTATAGGATCGGCCTCCACTGGTCTCCCTTCCCCTGCAACAAAGCGGCCCCCAGTCCTAAGGCATCCGTCTGGACAATGAAGGGGAGGTCAAAGTTGGGGCTCCAATATCCAGTTGCAGGTGGATATGCTGATGCCAAGCTTGTGTAGTTTCATGATCAGATCAGATGGTATGATTGTGTTGAAAGCTGAGCTAAAGTCGATGAATAGCAACCTAGCATAGGAATTGCTATTGTCCAGGTGGGTGAGGGCAGAGTGAAGGGCAGAGATGGCGTTGAGCTTTCTGAAATCCACACAAAAGCGTAGCCTCCCGTCCTTCTTTGGGACGAGCACCACGGGGCTGCACCATTCGCATTGTGATGGCACAATAACGCCCATCTCCAACATAGACTGGACCTCCTGCTTCAATGCAGGAATCAGCCTTGCAGGGGCCTTCCGTGAAGTCTGGCGGATTGGCCCTGGAGACGTCAGCTTAATGCTGTGGTGTATCAGTGTCGTACGTCCGACAATCTGCAGGAGCCTGCCGACGGTTGGAAAGGTGCTCCACAGAGGGACGTGAGGCCTCGCCTCCGGCGGTGGGGAAGTACTGCTCCTTCAGTTCCTCCTCCTCGTCCACTCTGTTGGCCCACATCAGGTCGCTGGTGGCTCCCGGTCTGGATATCCACTCCTTGAGCAGGTTAATGTGGAACACCTGCTTTGACTTCCGTCGATCCGGCATGGCGACCTCATAGGTCACCGGGCCCATCTTGTGCAGCACTTCAAAGGGACCCTGCCACGTAGTGAACAGGCTGCTCTCTGAAGAAGGGAGCAGTAGGAGCACCTTTTGGCCTGGGTTGAAGGTACGACTGCGGGCGGTCCTGTCATACCAGGTCTTTTGGCTCGCCTGGGCCTGCGCCAGGTTGTCGTGGGCCAGACTGCTCAGCTCCTCCAACTTGTCTCTCATTTTGAGTACGTAGTCCACAATATTGGTTGGTGGCTGAGGACTCTCCCATCCAGGCCTCTCTCAGGATATCCAGGGGTCCCCTCACCTGACGTCCGTAGAGCAGCTCGAAGGGAGAGTAGCCGGTGGACGCTTGCGGGACTTCTCTGTAAGCAAAGAGAAGATAGGGCAGCCACTGGTCCCAATTATCTTCTGTGTCGCTCACATACTTCCTTGAGCGTACCTATAATAAATTAAATCAATCAAAAAATAAATCTCATTTGCCAATAGGTTTTTGAACTTTGTCTACCAGGTCAAACTAGACATTAAATTATCATCCCAGTGAAATGATACAAGTATGTATATTCTTCTTCAATTCTGGCACCACCGAGATTTAATAACTTACTGAAATCTCTGCAGATGAGGGCCTCGCTAACATAGTGTGTGATGGGTCAGAAAAGCAAGGTGGCGTGATTTATTTGGATTCCTTTCTGCATTGGCATTTCCCGTCTTCATGGATACCCCACTTTAGGTTGAAGCTGTTCCGTCGCATTATCACAATTACCTTCAATATAACAGGGGCTATAAAACTGTAACAACATCTTGTCTTTTTCTCTCTGATCCTGTGTACCAATATATTTATTTGTTATGATGTATAATGTGCTAAGCACCTATTTTGGATTTCTTTCCCAGCCGTGAAGAATACTGCTTATGTCATGGCAACTCCTTTTGGTGTCTCCAGTCACAGAATGAAGCTTAACAAACGTTGACTGTTGTCCACAAAGCAGTCCTGCTGGGGAGGCTGGAGCCGCCTGTTAATTTCATAGTAGCTCTTTTGGGGCGAGAGCTACAACCAGAGCACCCCATCTGTTACCCTGGTGGAGCAGCCTCCGTTCTGAGACCTGACTGGCAGCCGGGCATCACCAGACCAATCAAACCGCACTTAGTCTGGAACTTCTCCCTTCATTCTCCATTTACAAGGGCGTCACCAACAGGCGCACACCAGGATGCCTCTGGACCCAATTGGATAGGACTTCAGCCACTCAGAGCAACTAAACGGGTGACACAGCACTGAGACAAAAAATAAAGACCTTTTTCTGACTGTTCTTCACCAGCCGCACACATCTTTGTGGTTGTTGCAATGTCTCTGCCTCTACACCTGCACCGTCATCGTGTTTATCCCACTTCAAATTAGATAAGTGGTTGTGATCGGTCGACTTGGCAGAAAATCAGTCAACGGAGTCCCGGCTTCACATTGGCGGGGATGGAGTGGCAGCCCCGTTGAGCTCGACACCGCGTGGACCGGGTTGGGAGTGCTGGTCAATGGTGGACAAGGAAATGGGGCTTGCCTCTCTCCCCCTCCTCCAAACCCGGCCCTGCAGCTGACTAACAGGTATGACATCT
Source organism: Gadus macrocephalus (assembly GCF_031168955.1). Lineage (NCBI taxonomy): Eukaryota > Metazoa > Chordata > Actinopteri > Gadiformes > Gadidae > Gadus > Gadus macrocephalus. The sequence continues at coordinate 23,257,362 of NC_082396.1, forward strand.
TAAGGCTGAAGGAATATCCTCCTCTGGTCGCTGAGTTCCGCTCTCCAACATCCTCCGTGCCCCCGACCAGCTGCGGCACTCGGACACAGCCTGGTTTCCTCCCTCCTTCCGCCTCAGGAACAGCTGATGCGCAGCGACAAGGGCGATCTGCACATCGGCCTTCACACCCCTAGGACATCAGGTGTGCGTGCCCAAGTGCGGCGCCCGCCCTCGGTCTTGGTCATCGGATCCTCTATGGTCAGGCATGTGGCAGTGCGTGATGGGCACAGTTCTTGCCGCACTAGTGCCTGCGTAAAGGATTTTACATCTTCCGCCCTGCAGCTGATGGACCAGAACAGCTCTACAGCTTCTACAGTGGTTATTGAGGCCGGTGTAAACAACCTCAAATACGCAATGTCCGAGATCTCAAGCAAGATTTCTCCAGCTCATTGACGATCTGCTGGACAACGGAAAGCAAATGATTATCTGCTGGCCATTCTCATCTCTGCATTTTGGTGATTTAATTACAAGCTGCATTTGCCAACTCCACATCTGGCTGAAGGGCTGCATGAACAAAAAGTATCCCCTTTGTCGATAGTTTTTCTGTCTTTTTAATCAGGCCCGTGCTTTTTAAACAAGATGGCCTGCATCCAAACCGCGAAGGTCTCCTATTAATTAATATTGATATGACTATGCGCTCCGCAGCACTACAAGCTTCTTCAAGTTGGCCTCTCCCGGACAATAGTCAGTAGCTCACGGCACTACAATTTCCCGCTCCAGCTCCCCCTATAGGCATCATAAATCAACTTTGCACGTTTACTCTAGCATGGGATATTTTCTATGCTTCCTATTCCTGTACTGATTAGTCATAGAAAGGCCTGGATGTACCCAGTCTGCGGAGCTAATCCCCATAATTGCTGGGCTGTTTCATGACAGCAAGACACACCCAACCAGTCAGTCCTCCCTTACACATCACCTGTTTTACAGTACACGGGTGGCATGAACAAGACGTTTTTAAATGGTCTTGATGATGATCTGTCATCTGATTTTAAGGACTATAAAGGGCTTGGGTTTGTGCATATTAATGCTAGGAGCCTGTTACCTAAAATTTATTTTAAATTTGGGTTGCTGAATGTGATCCCGACGTCATCGTTGTCTCTGGCTGAACACTAACGGAAAGATCTGCTGGTAAAACAACCTAAACTTTAGGCAACTTCACAACAAATGTACCTAATAAAGGGCCAAAGCAACATTCTATGTAAAATGTCAGGCTACTTGTGGGAATAACTCATCTAAATTCTGGAAAACAAACTCAATCAAAGGGGTTTCTTCATCTTCCTCACCCGCATTCCCACAACTAATTGAGCTTAACGTTAGTTACGTATTGTAACTCTAGATTCTATGAGTATAGGTGCAGCCTTAAAAGGCTGCACCTATACTCATAGAATCTCTCTAGAGCTATTGGGTTTTCCCTAGGCGCGAGCCGTAGCACTGAACAATTTGTAATCCCTGCCCACCTACAGCGTGGGCCTCAATCACGTCCGCGGGGCCTCAATCACATCCGCAGATACAAGCGGGCGCCGGCGGACGTTCTGTCCCAATAATCAGCTTTTCTTCAGCTATTTATAGGACAATGAGTCCGACCACTTAAAAGGCTGCGCCTATACTCATAGAATCTAGAGTTATAATACGTAACTAATGTTCTATGTCATATAGGCTTCGCATATTACATACGTAATGCGTCCAACGGCACGTCATCAACGAGCAGCTCTAATGTGTCTGATAAGACACAAGAGCTCTCAGCATGAATATTTGACTCCGCCTCACATTGTGTTAATATGCGAGGGGAATAGTCACACAATCACACTCACTCTGACAAGGACCTAGTACTGAGTGTGTCATAGAGAGGTGCGACATGTCTCTTAGGTAAAACCTAATAAAAGAGCATGGGGAAGCCCAGGAGGCTGTTGTGCAGATATCCTCTATAGGCATCCCTCTTTGCAGAGCGACAGAGGACTATATTCCTCTGCTCTGATAGTCTCAGGCGGCTTTACCCCCGCTGACACATAAGCCTGTGTGATAGCTTCACACAGCCAATGTGACAACTGTTGTTTCGTCAGGGGGAGGCCCTGGGAATGTTCTCTGTCATGCACAAATAACTGTTGAGATTTGCGCAGAGCCTCCGTGTGCGTACGGGGCACAAGAGATGGGCTGTTGCTTCCTCCTCAGATTGATGAGGAGGGAGAGAGAAATCATTGAGTGTTATTACTCTCGATCTGAACAAGCTAGTAATACTCTTTGGTGTAAAAGCCTGGTTCGGGCGTAATATGGCCCGAACTGCCGTCTCCTTGTATTCTAAGACAAGAAGGGGCTACAGAGAGTGCAGACAGGTCGCTCACTCTCTTAGCTAACGTCAGGGCCAGTAGCAAAGCTGTCTTGGCTTACACAAACTTGAGGGGCACCCGGTCAAGAGGCTCGAATCGGGCTTTAACCAGTGCGTGCAGCACCAGTGTTAAATCCCATTGTGGAGTGAGAGAGCGCGTCACGGGTCTCTCTCTCCTCACACCTTTTAGGAAGCGCTTCATTAAGGGGTGACTAAAAACAGTTTTATCCCCGAAGCCTTCGTGGAATGATGAAACAGCAGCCGCGTACGTTTTAACCGTGCTAAAAGCCAGCCCTCTTTCCATCAGAGTCTGGAGGAAAGAGAGCACACGCAGAGAGGCAAGGGGCAGGAGATGGGATCACAACCCCTCTCCGTGCAACATTCCTGGAAAGCCGCCCATTTAGCCGAGTAACACGCTCGGGTGGAGTCAGCTCTGGCCCCCTGGATGGTCCGTACGACCTCCTGGGAGAGGCCGAGACCCTCTAGGCGCTCGCGCTCAGCGGCCAGGCCCACAAGCGCTGGCCGATCTCTGGGTAATCTATGATTGCTCCCCCTGCCTGTGAGAGAGCGACTCGCCGCCAAGGGAGTTCCCTCGGCGGCCCCGAAAGCAGACGCTGGAGGCAGGGAAACCACGGTGCAATCGTGCGTTGCGGTGCTATAAGAATCATAGACTGCAGCTCCCCTTGGACTCGGTCCAAGACTTGGCGAATCACACGGACACGGAATGTGAGCGAACTCATCCACCCCGAGTGGGGGATTGTCCTTCACGCTGAGAGAGAACCACAGCTCGCACTGTGTGTTCTCCCGCGTGGCGAATAGGTCGACCTCCGCCTTCCCAAACTCGCTCCATATCTGATTGATCAGATCGTGGTGCAGAGTCCATTGTCCTGGTTGGGGACCCCCCCTCGACATTATGTCTGCCCCTCTGTTCAGGACACCGGGGATGTACACTGCTCTGATGGAGAGCAAGTGTGTGCGCGCCCAGCATAACTGCTGTCTCGCTATGCTCAGCAGCTGTGCCGAGCGCGATTTATGTAAGCTGCTGTCGCCTTGTTGTCCGTGCAAATCATTACGTGTTGATACGTTAACATTGGGGCAAAGTGTTGGATCACTTTCAACACAGTGAGGAGCTCCAATGCGTTTATATGCATGGTCACGGGGGCCGCCCACTATGTGAAACTTGCAGGTTCCTCCCCAGCCCGACAGAGAAGCATCTGTGTACTTTGAGATGTGTGACGTTGCTCTGCCCAATGGCACCCCTCTCGTGAGGATTCGGGGATCGCCCCAGTGGGTCAAATCGGGGCCCACTGATAGGAAATGGTCATTTTGCGCCGATGTTGGTGCACCGGGTTGATGCACAGGCGAGAAAACCATCTCTGCAGCCGCCTCATCGGTGGTCAGCCGCTGAAGCGGCTGACAGCCTCTCTCATTACAGCTGAATCCAGCTCTACCCCAAATACATCACACTCTGAGGGGAGGGGGGAGCTTTTCTTCCAATTTATGGTGAAGCCTAAAATCGACAGGTGAATTACCAGCTTTTTTGTTTGAATAGCTGCTTCCTCCTTGAAGCGAGCCATCAAAAGCAGATCGTCCAAGTACGTGCAGCGGCCGGAGAGCCGTCTACACGCACTTAGAAAACGTTTGTGGGGCTAGAGAATAGCAGAACGGGAGACGGTTGTACTGGAAGTGTGACCCTTGGAATGGGAAACGCGGGAATTTCCTGTGTTTTGGAATCGTGAATCGTGGTGGAACGGAGGTGAACTGCAGACTCTTGCTGATCAGCATGTCCATCCATTTGGCCAGGGGGCACGCGTTCAGCCATTCTAAGTAATGCTCTGAAAGCGGCTGTGCAGCCTCTTGTTTTGAAGCGGCTGTCATGGAAAGGAGCCATGCTTGAGCCCCTGCCGCCGCTGCGAGGGGAGGAGTCCTCCCCGCAGCCCATTGGGGGCTCTGCCCGAAAGGGCTGGGTGTGTGTGTCATTAGCAGAGGCATGCCCTGCCTGCTCAGCTTGTGACTAGAGTGTAGCTTCCTCTCTCCTGAGCATTGGGACGTGAGGAGGAATAACACTGTGACTGGGCAGCAGACTGCTGGCACTGGGAACGAGCTGCGTGTCATTCGTAGACAGAGAGCTCGCTTGAGCGGCCTTCTCGTCACATGTCATGCCAGGCGAGTGTGGTGAGGGGAAGTAATGTAGGGCTGGCTTGATCAATAATACAAGGTTTATTGACGGCCTGCCTATATGTGGTGGGAGATACGTGTGAAACAGTTATGGCCGAGTCGGTAGGCTCCGGCGTTAACTGTGTGGGGAGAAAACAGCCGTCTTTAGTAAAGAGGTGCTTCTCGCTGTCACACGCTTCTCCCTCGCCCCGTAATTGCCTTCGCCGGTGCTCCTGGGGTGGGGCATCGCCCCACGGGCCCGCTGCCCGAGGCCTTTGCTGGCCGCTCGCCGCGGCCTGCGATGGAGGCGAGGCGAGAAAAGATGAAATGACCTCTGCAGGAACACAGGTGTCATAATCGGGTTTCTCTTGGTACATCTTCTTAAATACTGGGTACAAAGCCGTTTGTTTCCATGGTGTTACCACGCTATTACCATATAATTTGTAATAGATACATTCCATTATCCATGCAGTAAACAAGAACTTGTACCATGTACGTTCTGTAACATTACTAAGAAAAACATGACAATTTATCCAGTAAGTAAGCGGAAACTGTACTGTAAAAGGAAGCCTAGTTTGTTTCCATGGTATTGCCAGGTTCTTACCATATGATTTGTAATAGATTATTTCCTTTTCCATGCAGTCAACACAAACTTGTACCATGCAAGTTCTGCAACGTTACCAAGTAAAACACGAATATTTACCCGGTTAGTATACTGAAACTGTACTGTAAAAGGAAGCCTTGTTTGTTTCTATTGTATCACCAGGTTCTAACCATATAATTAGTATTAGATTATTCCCTTTTCCATGCAGTCAACACAAACTTGTACCATGTACGTTCTGCAACGTTACCAAGTAAAACACGACAATTTACCCAGTAAGTAAGCTAAAACTGTACTGTAAAAGGAAGCCTAGTTTGTTTCCATGCTATTACCAGGTTTTTACAACATAATTTGTAAGAGATTATTCCCTTTTCCATGCAGTCAACACAAACTTGTACCATGTACGTTCTGCAACGTTACCAAGTAAAACACGACAATTTACCCAGTAAGTAAGCTGAAACTGTACTGTAAAAGGAAGCCTTGTTTGTTTCCATGGTATTACCATGTTCTTACCATATAATTTGTATTAGATTATTCCCAATCACAATTTACAGAGTTAGTACACTGAAACTGTAGGCTACTGTAAAAGAAAGCAATGTCTAATCCCATGGTAGTTACATTGTACTGAACAAAGCTTAAACTGTTGCTGCCATGTAAATGTATAACTATGAGACGGTATGATGATATACAGTATAACTAACAGGGACAACTCCCTACCACAGAAAAAACAAGCACAGAACCCTGGTGTGGCCCCTCACTTTCGGAATTTACATTTTATAGGGAGCAGCTCTGAGTTGTTTTTCAATGTTTTTATTATTTTCCCGAGAAGATGGTTGCCTTCGAAGAAGGCCTTGCAGGTTTTAGCATAATTGCCTACAGTGTCTCCTTCAATGAACACTGGCAGTTGCCCGAAGTCTTCACCTTCTGCGCCAATCAAAATTTCGGCAATGATGGCCGTCAAAGCAATTGTATTCCTGTTCAGTGCTTTGCAGCTCAGGCTCATGCTCCTGGTGCGCCTAAACTCTTTTAGGACAGCTCGGTACCTGTGCACAACGTCCTCTGGATTCTGAACTACAACACATTATATCATAATCACACAGTTACCTCTTTTTCCAAATGCTATGCAGGTTTTCTTGTTCTTTTTTTTTTATTTAACCTTTATTTTTCCAGATAAAACATTAAGAACAGTTTCTTATTTACAATATTGATCTGGTCCAAGAGGCCCCACCAGGAACAAAAGGTACAAATAACAAAAACACAAGCATGACTAATTTAGACAAATATAAAACGGATATACAAATACATAACCTATGTACAGAAAGAAAATAGAAAAAACCAATGCACTATAAATAATAATAATAATTAAGATGGGTCAATGTTATATTGTGTGTGAAGGGTGTAATGCAAATGAGAAACAGTGGAATCAACAGGAGCAGGGGGGGTCTACTAAGACATAGTTAAGTTTCTGCTTGAAGGCAGACTGTGATATGAAAGCTGTAAGTTTGAGGGTGTCTTGAATTTTGTTCCAGTCAAAAGCTGCTGCAAAATGAAAGGAGTTTCGGCCGAAGGTAGTCCTGGTGAGTGGGTTGATGAGTTTGATAAGCTCAGATGATCTTGTGCGGTAAGTGCTTCTAGAGAGATGGAGAAGGGAGGAAAGGTAATACGGGGTCTTGCCCAGGAGTGTCTTATAAATAAACTGAAGCCAATGTCGGAGTCGACGGGTTTGGAGCGAGGGCCAGTCCACCAGTTTGAAAAGTTCACAGTGGTGTGTATTAAAGGGAGCATTGGTGGCAAAGCGGATAGCTGAATGGTGAAGAACGTCCAGTTTGTGTAGCGCTGTTTTTGAAGCCATTTTATAGATTGTATCACCATAGTCAAGTTCTTGTTGTTGTTGTTGTTCTTCTTCTTCCTCTTCCCTCCTTTAGAGGAGGAGGAGTCTGTCTCAGAGTCAGATGTCGAAGAGAATCCATAAGCATCCTTTTGTGGGACAGTGTAACAAAAATCGTAAAATAATTAGTTTTCTTTATAGATTTTTTTTTTATGATTTAGCACTTGAAAATATCCTCTGTAGTATACCTATCTTATGCATTTGCATGATGTAGGGATATCGAATCAATAAGAGCAAAATAAAAAGCAATTAAGACTAATTTAGACTGTTGAAATAGCCTTCCGTGTTGGTTTTGGGAGGAACAGTCTGGATAACTTTTGAAATTGTTTATGGGCCAGTCTTCACTGGGTTGAGACCCTTTTCCCTAAGGAAATCCCGCTCCTCTTTTAGAAGCTGGTTCTCCTCTTTCAGTAATTTATTTATTTATTTAGCCATGGTTGGAGCAGAGTCTTTCGGTTGAATCTCTACATCTAAAAAAGATGCAAACCCAAATGTGTTTCATACTTATACATTTCAAGATTTATTACTAATTTTCCGCCTGTATACCGGGGAATATGAACTCCAGATTGAACCGTGACATGGAGGACAAAGGGATTGTTGCCAATTCCGGCAGCTGAGCTCCAGCCAGGGAGATCTGGCTCCGGAGCCGTTAGTGGCAGCACTACCTGTAAGTCAGGAAAAACCCGTTAATTACAGTTACTGAAATGTGTGGAATGTGGATGAATGTTGAATGAATTGAATAGTCTGTTGATAGTTGGCAGCATAAGTGTACATTAGTGTAAGAACAGTAATTTAACATTAGCTGAAATAAAACATTATTTTGTTCGACTTAACAATCGTACTTCGCACTACGGCGATCACGTGATTCGGGATTTTGCCTGAAAGTTAAATTTAGCTAGGAATTCAAATGAGAGATCTGGCAGAATGTTTGCAAAGAATACCCACGAGGAGCACCAACCTCCAGAGAACATCTACCGGTACTACAACTGCATCTAATGTTACATCTGTTACATTTTAAATTGTGTGTATTTTTCAGTAATAGGACATTAACAAGGGAATTACTTCAGAGGACAGAGAAAGGGGGTAAACGATTAATAAAATGGCTCCAGAAGGAGAGGCTGTTTGCAAGGAAAAAACGATGCCCTGTGTGCAACAACAGAATGCAATTCAAAAGAACCAACACGACCAAGGATGGATATAGGTGGTAAGAGACGATCATCATTGCCACGCAGGCTACACTCAGATCAATGCAAGTACCCCTGACTGCAGCCCGCAGACGGAGCCCACATGGAGGGGGCGGGCACTCAGTCCACATGGAGGGGGCGGGCACTCAGTCCACATGGAGGGGGCGGGCACTCAGTCCACATGGAGGGGGCGGGCACTCAGTCCACATGGAGGGGGCGGGCACTCCGCCCACATGGAGGGGGCCGGCACTCAGTCCACATGGAGGGGGCCGGCACTCCGCCCACATGGAGGGGGCGGGCACTCCGCCCACATGGAGGGGGTGGGCACTCAGTCCACATGGAGGGGGCGGGCACTCAGTCCACATGGAGGGGGCGGGCACTCAGTCCACATGGAGGGGGCGGGCACTCCGCCCACATGGAGGGGGCGGGCACTCCGCCCACATGGAGGGGGCGGGCACTCCGACCACATGGAGGGGGCGGGCACTCCGCCCACATGGAGGGGGCGGGCACTCCGCCCACATGGAGGGGGCGGGCACTCAGTCCACATCGAGGGGGCGGGCACTCCGACCACATTGACGATTGAGCAGATTTCCGCTGCTCTTGTTAATGCAAGAGTAAACGGTAATACTATGTTAAGCTAGCGGGAGCCCATGCTGTTAACTAAATTATACAAACAGATGCTACGGGAGTATTGTGACGGTATCTTTCTTGCTGCGTACCATGGAACTATTATAAAGTTAAGCATAGCCTAAACGACTTGCAAATACATTTTCTCTTGTTTATATTTTTTTCGCTTAACTGTTCCACTCATGGACCTATTAAGGTTCCACTTAAGAGTTCACGTTACAACCGTTCGCCGTTGCTCCATGCAGTGTTGGGATAGTTCACTTTCTACGTGAACTAGTTCAAAGTTCAGTTCACAAATTTTAAAATGAACTAGTTCAGTTCAACGTTCATAATTCAAAGATTTTAACTAAGTTCACAGTTCCAAAAAATGAACTAGTTCATAGTTCTTTTTTTCAATATGTTGCTGTGTGAGCTATTATTTTTTTCCGGTATTTTGAACATCGAGCCCACTTCGTGATTTGTCTAGGATGATATAGAGTGGTTGAATCAAGCATCGTAGCGAAAATGTATTGTACATTTAGCGCATTTTGTAAATCCCATTGATTTCTGTTGGAAGACTCATTGCTTCGTTGGCCGGAAGCGGAAAGGGAACTAGTTTGGTTGTAGTTCAAATTTGGTTGTAGTCTTTTCGCTCGGTTCTAGCCCTACTGTTGAGTCGGAGAACCGAGCGAAAAGACTACAACCAAACGTAAACAGCCCCCATTTACGTTTCCGGCCAACAAGCAATGATTCTAGGAGGTATTCTAGTCCGCTGAGCTATGAGCCAGCGGGAGATAACGTTATGGATTGTACATATTTATAATTCGAAATTCGTCTCAGCCTTTATACCAGAAACACTCTAGGGTCCATAGCATATAACCGTGTTGTCTGATTACAGTTTGATTCATTTTTCACTATTTAACAGATCTCGTTCTGAAGAATAATCACCGCGCCATTCGTTTCAATGGGAATCGGGACGGTCTATACTTTCAACATAAAGTGTATTTATATTTTTTAATTCGTCCCAGCCTTTACACCACAGACACTATAGGGTCTATAGCATATAACCGCATTTTCTGATTGCAGTTTAATGTAACAGTAAGCTGACAACGCCGCAACTGCAAATGAAACACACGGAGATAACCATGGCAACCGGTCAAACAAATCATTCTGCGCGCGCATCCGCCGTTTTGATAAACAAATAACCCCCCAATTTAACGAAGTTAAACCGAGTGCGCGTGCCGTTCACAGACACCAGAATGAACGAGTTCACAGTAACGTTCATCAGGCAGTAATACAGTACGTTCAGTTCACGTTCGCCGAAAATATGAACGAGTTCATGAACTATCGTTCAATGAACGCGTTCAGGCACAACACTGGCTCCATGTTTAAATCACAGTGCCTTGTTCGTGACCCGTCTCAAATTCACTAACTGAAATAGTGCCCCCTAGTGAGCTTTTTTTTTTTACTATTGCCGTTTTCGCTTGAATTTTTGTATTTCTCTACAGATTGCTTTGACAATGCAACATTAAAAGTTACTAACAGCGACTTCACACAGAAGCTCTGGCTTAGGGCCGCCCTTGGGCCCCTAGGCATGTGCCCGGTATGCCCGTGCGGTAATCCACCCTTGCCTGTAAACAATGCAACGTGTCCGAACTCCTGTACCCGTCTGTCTGTGAGAGTTACAGGCCGAGTAAGAGCAAAAATAAATTTGGGGAACTATGAAGACTGGGACCCAAAGGTATGACCTTAACAGATGTAATGTGAGGAATAACGAAGTGACCACATCTAAGGGCAAAAAATGTACCTCAATAGACATAATGAAAAGCTACATGTGTGAAGCACATTAAGTTACACCAATCACAGGAGCACTAACAGCTGTCTTTTTATTCAACAAAACAATTAAAAAATAACAACTACAAAAAATAGATTGTAAACTATTAACATATAAGATAAATCAATAAAGAGTGGAACAAACAAAGTCTCAACGGGGGGGGGGGGGGGGGAACACACTGACGCCTTCCTCAGTGAGGTGGACGCCACTCTTGCTTCACGCTCTGTCGCCCGACATCGCCGTCACCGCCGCCATAGCTGCCAAGAGCCGCAGCTGTAATTAGATGTAATTAGACTAAAATAGACATTTCAAGACCCAGCATGAAGTATCAACTCATTGCTAAGGATATCCACAACGACGATAAAGTTAGAATGGACCAAGGGAGGAGGAGGGTGAGGGGGGCTATTTTGACCTAAGACACTAGGATATATTTGATCTATATTCACTAAACATTTTTATTCCACCGAATGGTTGACATTGGGTGACATTCCTGAGATTCTAAGCTTTCAAACTGTGTATGACATGACTATATCACTCAACCTTATGATGCTGAAAATTGACCTAGCATGTTGGGGGGAACATGCTAGGTGTAACTAAAACTTAAAAGACGATTAAGTAGTTAACAAGACATAATACATAATTGCATGAATATTACTAAATATATTAAGCATTTTGACAGTCTCACTTACTTGCATGTTTTAGGCATCACTCGCTCGGGCGGGCACACTCTAATTTCAGCTAATTTCAGGTGCATTTCAGCTAATTTCAGGTCAGAAACGGGATCAGAAATGCTGTTTGACCAGTCCTCAATGTGAACTGAGTGGCCGCCCCCTCGATGTGGACGGGCGTGGCGTCAGATCCGAGATCCGAGTCGGTTCGCAGAGAATACTCGAACGCAGCATGAGTACCCGCCCCCTCCATGTGGGCGGAGTGCCGGCCCCCTCCATGTGGACTGAGTGCCCGCCCCCTCCATGTGGGCTCCGTCTGCGGGCTGTAGTAGTCAGGGGCTTCTCGATCAATGTGCCATTCGATTATACTGTATCTTAACATTGCACTTCAATTTCAAGTGTTTTACGTATATGTGAGCAAAAAAACTATCAAGTTCCTTGCATATGTACTTGGCCAATAAACCTGGTTATGATCAGAGAAGGGGTTAGCTCTTTGGGGGTGTGGCTTCAATTCACACTCTGAGAACTTGCTCTCCTCTGCCGTTTCTCTCTCCTACTACTAACAAAACCATAGGAGGAGCAGCTTCCCCGAGTTGGAATCAAACCCTGATCCTCTACTACCAATGCACCTGCTGTATGGCTATCCCACCTCGGGAGAAGTAATCTTGTTCCGAGGCTCTGTGCTAAAGAACTGATGGCAAATAGACCTGCCCTCAATGTACGAGATTGGGGGAGAAGTGAAAGTAAGCACCAAACAACTTTGGGACAGTGACGCATGTTTTGTTATGCTGTAATATCATCCGAAAATTATGTAAGTACCCTACAACTAAAGCTGACAGTGTGCACTTTAACCTCTTGGTCACTGAATCCTTTCAAACTCAAGGTGTTGGAGTACAAAATAACAAAACGTGTCACTTTGCAAAGACTTCCGTTTCTCACTGTAAATTTACAATATTGTTTTGCCATCAACAATGTATAACCCCCAAATAAATCAATAGATTAAAAACAAATAAAATGATCACTCAGTGCCTTAACGTAGTCTCACAAGGTATGGAATCTTGAATATTTACGGATGATATATGTTACAGGATCTGTAGAAAGGCCAACCACATGGGAAGGTGCATCACAAGGTCCATCAGAGAGGGCTCAATATTCTCCAGATCCCACATTCCACTACCATCCTGGATAAAAATAATGCACAGGTTGGGTGCTAAGTCTCTTGCTCTCCCGCCCTCTCTCAACGTACGCAAATGTATTTTGGTTAGGCTATAGCAATGTCCTGTAATACTGCCTAATATTCCTGATATATTAAATCCACATTAAATTTGATCTTTAATCATTGTTGTATTATTATAATCAGGCTGGATTAATTGCTAATATGTTGATAGTATGTTGATAGTTGACAGGAGTTGTCATGGTAGTTGTCATGTTTACCATACCATGTATACCAGAGGTCACTAAATGGCGGACTCCGGTCCGGATCCGGACCGAGTGACGGTTCTTTCTGGACCGCAACGCATTTTTAAAAAATGATTGAGAAATTAATAATATTGACGGAGCGTTTTTTTCAACCGGCGCGGCTTTGTCGCAGCTTGTCCAGCTGAGCTTATGTACGTCATTAGGTCATAGCCCTTCACGCTACTCAGCCAATCAAAGCGATTGTTTGGAAAGAGAGGCGGGTAATTGTGGAAAGGGCTCGCTAGAGAGAATCTTTAATAGGTGCATGGAGAGAAAGAGAGAGGATCGAAAGCAAGAGCTAGCAAGAGGAGAGATAACAGCATGTCGTGCTCAAAGATAAGAAAAGTAGACTCCGAAAATCGAGCTTTCAAGGATGAATGGACAGAGCAATATGTCTTCATTCTTCCCGCTGCGAGTAGTAAACCGGTCTGTCTCATATGTTCCGAGACCGTGGCGATCATAAAAAGTGGCAATGTGAAGCCACTACGAAACCAAGCACAAGTATATTGAGCAAACATACCCACTGAAGTCAGAGGTGAGGGCACGGAAAATAAACGAACTCAGATCCCAGTATGATCGGTCCACCAGAATACTCTCACATTCATTAACGGCCCAGCAACGTGCAAACGAATTTTCACTAAAAGTAACATGGATTTTGGGTCAACATAAAAAGCCATTTACTGACAGGGTCGTTGTTAAGGAGTGCATGAATGCTGTCGCTGAAACATTACTTGAGGGTAAACAAAAAGATGAGTTGCGTGAAAAAATCAAGCAAGTCCCAATGTCTGCTCAAACAACATAAAAAAAGACTGAAATATTAACACAGGGTGTCCGCGGAGGTCTTAAAAAGTCTTAAATTCATTTTTCTAAATTTAAGGCCTTAAAAAGTCTTAAATTCATCAAAAATGTCATATGCTGGTCTTAAATTTATAACTCTGAGGTCTTAAATTTGTCGGGGCAGGGTTATTTATTATTTTATTTTTCTCGCGGGACTTTTCGGGAAGGAGATGTACGAGGGGCTACTTTCTTGCTAGCTGCATATATAAACGGATGTCTGCGCGCTTGCTAGCTAGTCTGCAACAATGGGTAAATGCAAGTTCAACGTCAGTTGGCTGGAAGACGTCCGTTTCCGAGGTTGGCTAGCGTCCTTTGCCAACCCAGAACAGGCCAGATGCATTCCGTGCAAAAGTAGCCTACATTCAAGCTCGGCACCATGGGGATTAAGGCTGTCGTCAGCCATATGCAGAGCCAAAAACATAAAACCTCTGCCACGAGCCACACACAGACCCCAGCCATTTCTACGTTTTGCATCTCTGCCCCGGCGCTACCGCCGCAGACGGTCCGCGCTGCTAGCACTGACCTGAGGGCAGCATTTGGTGCGACACCAACACTGAAAGCGGAGGTGTTGTGGATTCTAAACACAGTGGTCAAGCACCAGTCCTAAAACTCGAATGAGGGGATAGGAGATCTCTTCGGTTTGATGTTCCCTGACTCTCAAATCGCGAGCACCTTTACTGCTGGAAGGGACAAAACGGCGTATATAACTCGCTTCGGACCAGTGCCTTTCATCCGAAACGAGCGAATCTGCAGCGTCAACAAGGCTGATTTTGTTTTGATATTTGAGACGTTGAACCACGCCACTAAAAGCAAGCAACTTGACGTGCACGTCCGATATTGGGTCGGAGATCGAGTGCATTCCCGGTACTTGGGCTCGCAATTCATGGGGCCCCACATATATGGGGGTAAAAGGGATGATGATACATAATATTTTTTAGACAATATGCAGAATCTTTTCACTTACTAATTAACACGGTCGGCTATTTTGCCAGCACGCCACCCTAGCCATATTATGGGCAACCGTGTTCCCCTTGGCTGTGATTTGAACTTTGAATTCCTCGTAGGAGTTCATAATAATACATTGCTCGCTTTGGATGAAATACACCGCTCTTGCGCGATTTATTTAGCATAAGGGTGAGTCAAATGACGCGAGAAACGCCCATTTTATGTGAACGCGCATTGAACCTAAAGCGGAAAACCTGGTTCAACTAATTGAATCTAAAGTGAGCGTCGTGGTACCATTTAACTGTGATTGCGAGTTGCGGCTCTGTCGAGCCAGGTTTTCCCAAGAATGCCTGGGTATGTTCAACGAGGTTCGTGGTATAGCCTATACCCCCAGGTCTTACAGAAGGCATTTATTTAATGGTGAAAATATTATTAATCAGTGGCGTAAATATTGACGGTGCAACCGGTGCAGCTGCCCGGGGGCCCAGACGCTGTAACCCCCCTCTCAACAACTTACAACTTGGGTGCACTATAAATACGTGCTGGGGCACCCAAATTAAAAATGTAGGCGCACCAGTGCACCCAAGGAAAGAGTTAGTCTGGAGCCCTGTGCCCTATACCACGAAGCTCGCTGAACATACCCAGGCTTTCTTGGGAAAACCTGGCTCGACAGAGCCGCAACTCGCAATCAGAGTTAAATGGTACCACGAAGCTCACTTTAGATTAAATTAGTAGAACCAGGTTTTCCGCTTTAGGTTCAGTGCGCGTTCACGTGAAAGGGGCGTTTTTTCCGTCATTTTTCTCACCTTTACGATAGATCAAGCAGTCGATATGAGCATAAGTGAAAAGATTCTGCATATTGTCTGTAAAATAACTATGCCAAATGCAGAATTGTTCGCCATTAATCCAAATAGAATGATGATGATTTAAAAATGCATAAGCAACGTCCATCCTGCCTTATTCTATCATTTAGGGAATTCACTTTAAATACACCCTATTTAAGAAATGTATCGCATGTTTTCGACCGCTGAGAGGTAGCGGCTGTAGCGTAGTGGATTAGTATAAGACCCGAACGCCAGCGACCGGGGTTCAAATTCGCCGGTCTATCATCATGCATTTTACCCCCATAGATGTGGTGCCAGCACGGCCTTGAAAATATGGGTTCAAGTTCGAAATAAGCACAAAAATATAATTCCATAAGCTTTAGTGAATAAGTATTCCATATGCATGAGAATTAGGACTTTTTAAGCTTCACATAAATTTGCGTCACTTGGGAGTCGAACCCCCCGCGCAGAAATTCAAGACTGACGCGCTACCTCCACTCTAGAACTCTGTCACTGAGACACAATGCGCAACAGTAATCATTGTCTACATAAGGTCCAAAAGGACGATCAAATAACGAACACCCTCTGATGAGAATCTGTATCTCTCATGTAGAACCCCAATTTCGTTGTTTGCACAATGACAATAAAGTCTGAAATCTGAATATCGTCAGACAATGCCAAGGGGTCGGTTCTGTCCCGTAAAACCCTTGTCTCCGGAGAGACGCCTGTACGAGAAGTGCGCCGGGGTCCACGGGAACACCCACAAATGGTGACGCCATTGTCAGAGGAGGGGCTAGGAAGCTGCGCACGCCGATTTAAGTAGCCGATCTCCAGCTAGACTAAGCCGAAAAACTGCTCCCGACCAGGTTTGGTTGCGAGCATAAGTCACCATGGTGATACAGCGACGCTAAAAGAGATCGACTTTCGTGGTACAACTAACCCAGGCTTGGAGCTCAACATACCTCGCTAACCCTCTAAGCGAGCTTCGTGGTACAGGGCCCTGGAGTATCACTTTATGTTCAATAAACAGACAGAAAGTAAACTTGAATGAGTCTCATTGAGTGACCATGCTATGCTTGGGTTGTAATACAGCGGGATCCCCCCCACCATCGCGGGTTTAAGGTCTTAAATTTCATTCAAGGTGGTATTAAAAAGGTCTTAAAAAGTCTTAAATTTGACTTGCTGAAACCTGCAGATACCCTGGTAACTCACTTAGGGCCCTGTTAGGGCCCTGTCAGGGCCCCCTGGTCGCCCTACTCATTCGTTCCTCAGTAACTACCCACGTTTTTGCGTACCTCTAATTCCTCTGTATTTACCTTCTTATTACCAGTGGTAATTACCCAGTAATACACTATGATTTACCATATATTTACCGGGTAATTCCTCTGTATTTACCTTATTACCAGTGGTAATTACCCAGTGATACACTGATTTAACGTGTATTTACCGGGTAAATACCTAGTAATTAGAGGACTGTAAAAGGAAGGGATACCTAAAACGTAACACACATATGATATAATAATAATAATAATACATTTAATTTAGAGGCGCCTTTCAAGACACCCAAGGTCACCTTACAGAGCATATAGTCATCATAAATCGTTTAAAAAAACAAGACATTGTGGAAAAAAATAAATAAAACAAAAACAAGACAAAACAAAACAAACAAACAATCAAAACAGTGATCAGTTAGACGTTGTGTGCGAGTTTGAACAGGTGAGTTTTGAGTTGTGACTTGAAGGTTGTTATGGTGTCTGACTGTTTTATGTGTGGGGGGAGGGAGTTCCAGAGCCTGGGTGCTGAACAGCTGAATGACCGGGCACCCATTGTAGTGAGTCGTGATGTGGGGATACATAGTAGTCCAGCAGAGGTTGAGCGGAGGGAGCGGGAGGGAGTGTATGCTTGGAGGAGGTCGCAGAGGTAACTGGGGGCTAGGTTGTGGAGAGCTTTGTAGGTGAGGAGTAGGGTTTTGTATTGGATGCGGTAGTGTACTGGGAGCCAGTGAAGTTGGATGAGGACAGGGGTGATGTGGTCAGATGATTTGGTGCGGGTGATGATCCGGGCGGCTGAGTTCTGAATGATCTGCAGTCTGTTGATGAGTTTGGTGGGGAGTCCGGTGAGGAGGGCGTTGCAGTAGTCTATGCGTGATGTGACAAATGAGTGAACTAGGATTTCAGTGCTGGATTGGGTCAGTGATGGGCGGAGTCTGGCGATGTTGCGGAGGTGGAAGAATGCAGTCCGGGTGATGTTGTGAATATGGGGTGCGAATGAGAGGGTGTTGTCCAGGATGACGCCGAGGCTCTTGACTTTGATATGCGGTAACTGTCGTTCTATTTAATGAAAGACGCAATGCATTATCATTATTGACTTGTGTTCCAAATATGCATAAGTCCCCTCGTTAATATACATTGCCATGGACTGTATTATGCGTTACACGTTTAGTTTGTGTGTGTTTAAACAGATGGATGCACCCACACGCGCCCACATTCATTAATTATTTTACGCATACACACACGCGTGCCCGCATTCATTCATTCTTCTTAACACTCACTCGTGGTAAAACAATGTTTTCTCACGATCAAATACTCATTAATCCTAAAAGTTATGGGCTTGTACACAATGTCTGTGTTAAGATTATATGTGTTTGCTGTACGGTGTTTGCAGATGCATTGATTTAAAAGTACAACTTATTACCACTGTATCAGCTGTTCTTTCCCAAATAATTTACCAAGAATGTGTGGCTAGGTAGATGAGAGAAGCGAAGTGCATGCGCGAGGTGCACAAGCAACATTATGCATGCGCCCTTAAAATAGCATCTGAACAACGTGCCTCTGACTTTAAAGGGTATTTCCTGGTTTGTGGCGCAATTGTTTTCTGAAACAGCAAAATAGCACCAGGGAACATTTGCGCCAGAACACGCCTCCTCCTTTCACAGAACCGCCCCTTGGGGCGCAAGATCCTTCCCTAATTTAGCGACGCATGCCTGTGGAGGGAAAAGAATGCTCCGCGCCAGTTGCAAACAAGCAACAACACATGCGTCGGTGTAGAAAGTTAATTGCGCTGGATGCAAGATAGGGCCCTGTGTGTTAAAAACAGCTGGCCGTCACATCCGTTTTGGAACTCAAGCCGGTGAAGCACGGACACCATGAGGTTTTACTACCAACACTTCTCTCATTCTGAAATTCATCGAGAGAAAAAATAGGTATTTAAATAGAATATCAGAGCAATGCATGAATTACAGAAGGAAGAGAAGGTAGAGAATCTGTGTGTGTGTGTGTGTGTATGTGTGTGTGTGTGTGTGTGTGTGCGTGTGTGTGTGTCTGTGTGTCTGTGTGTTTCCGTGCGTATGTGTATGGGTGGATGCAAGACAGTGAAGCGTCCCTGTGTAGGCCAGTTGAACCTTCGTGGTTTATCAGCGGGCTGATAAGGATCACTAATTATGTGGCACGTTAGTTCTCTGCGGCGCCTCGTCACGACCCCCTAGCCACATCAAAGTGGCCTCATCTGTATTCGGAGGTGCAGCCGGCACACCTATCCCTTGAATTAAGGCATGTGGAGGGGAATTATGAACACGCACTGCTGCGCTAGGGGAGCGGTGGGAGGCAGACTTGCTCAGCTGTGAGACTCAGAGGCTCTCGACAGTCTCTCCTATGAATTGTCCATCGCTGTTTTCATTTAGATTCTCCAGTTAGACCTGAGACCATTTAAAAGGTTGTGATCCCCTCCTGTTCAATGGGTGCAGAACAAGAACACGCATTGCTTGGGTCCACTTTTATTTTCTATTTTCATTAATGATTTACCCTATGTTGTTAAAAATTACTGATGACTGTTCTTTGTTCTGCACATCCCCAACTTCAGTTTGTCACTACGTGAAAATCTTCAAGTAGAGTTGCATAACATTACCAATTGAGTGAGAGCTAACAAATTAGCATTAAACATTGTCAAAACTAAATCTATTATATTTGGTAGTAAAAATCTTCTCGCCAATGCTAAACTGTAAAAACGAAAACTTAAAATTGTTGGTCTCATTATGATTTCTGAGTAAAATGAATATAAAACATTAAGTATTCATGTCAACTGTACAATACAATTTAGTCCAACCAACAATGTTGAGTTTTGGGTCAGGAGTTGGGCTCAGTGTTAGCCTGGTTCTACCAGACTCTCGTACTACCTAATCAATTGACAAACGTTAACTCACTTGAAGGCGGGTGTCTGTTGAAGTTTAAAATGATTGGATCTGCCCAGTGCCACTCTGAATCTGCCATAACCAATCGCTAACGTTTGGTTGTGACGTATGTCATGCGCCGGGAATCACGCGCAGGTTGTACACAAACCAAACACCTTGCGCGTCTGCACGAAAATGTCAGTCAACGACAACTGCAGGTTTTGTTCGTCAAATTTAATTTATCACGGAAAAATTGCATATTGTAAATCAACTACCGACCTACAACAACAACTCAAACTGGCGCACGACTTTATCGTCATTGTTCTCAGACACGCCCTCTGTTCGCTGATTGGGCGCCACTGTGGCACCGCCAGAAAACCAAATTACATACAGCAGGTCCAGACCTAGTACTGAAGGGAAATTCAAATTGAGCGGAAGTACTTAGGCGGGCGGAGCCAGGCTAGCTCAGTGTAGTATCTTTGTTAGCAAGACACACGGGTTTAAGTCAGACTCTGTCTGAGGCTGGGCCAACTACGGTGCACATGCGCATTTCGACACTTTGGAAAGTGGGTATTCGTGATGCCGGTTGGGAAAAAGGGGTTTATTGCCTTTTGTCAATTTCTTTCTGTTAGGTTAAGTGGGGTTAACGGATTTGGGGTCTTTATTGTTTGTGTGTTGTTTATTGTGTGTAGTGTTGCTGCCACCGTTACCGAGACTTGTATGTCCGTTGGTTGGGTGTGCGGTGCGCTGTGTGTTGTGGGTGTGTGTTAAATAAAGGCAGCTCTCGGGATCGTACGGGTGTATGAGGCACGAGAGTTGCGTCACCGTTTAACCTGGGCTCCCGTATCGTGCAGAACAAGTTTGACCATAATGTCAAACTTGTTCTGCACTTTGGTTTGCTGCATTTAGACAGCGATTCGCTGCTGCTGAACTAGCTACATGTTGCTTGTTCTATTGCTGTCTGGCATTCAGAAATGTAAAATGGAAGTTTCCAATTATTAATTTTAATAAAGTGAACTTAAAACTAGTTTTGCATTCTTTGCAATGTTTTTTTTTTTAATAATATTAACCTTGATTTGAAATATTAAGTTAACAACCCTGACTTACTTTTTTGAGTTTTATAAAATATAAAATCTTAGTTGGTATAACTTTCAAGTTTGTCTAAAGAAGAAAAATGACATTTTGTTGGGCTAAAAACTCAAAAATGTATTGCAGTAAGTTGCCTTGCAATTTTAAGTTTTCTCAACTTTTTATTTTTTACAGTGTACTGCACTTAATTTATGTATAGATGGGATACCAGTTGAGCAGGTCAATAAGACCAAATTATTGGGTGTAAAACTAGATAATGTGTTATCTTGGTCTGATCAGATTGATCATATGGTTTCCAAGATGGGTAGAGGCATTGCAATGTCAAGGAAGTGCTGTGTATATGTTCCATCATCTGTAATGATTCAAGTAGTTTGGTCTCTTGTTTTATTGCACCTCAAGTACTGTCCTGTTACTTGGTCAAGTGCTGCTGAGAAACATCTGAAAAAACTTCAAATTGCACAGAACAGAGCAGCAAGATTAATTATGCGTTGTTCTTTCCAGGCTATGTGTATGTGATGCATAGATGGTTATCATGGCTTTCTGTGGAGGATAAATTAAAATGTTGTCTTCTGCCATTCATGCATAATGTTATATGGAACAATACACCACACTTCCTTTGTGAAAACCTTGTCTATGCAGGTTTCTGTCATGGTCATATAACACGTCAAGTAAGCACTGGTCTTCTGGTTGTGCCAAGTCCAGAAACAAATTTAATGATGAGAACTAGGCCTCGTTTCCCGATAACAATGGACCTTCGCTCGTACGATCATTCTCACGATGGATCTTGCGAACCATCGTGAATTTCTTTGGAGCGTTTCCCGAAACTCCTCTTAACATGAACGTGCGTTCACTGCACTCACAACGTTAGTAGGATTGTAACTGTCTGCTGACACGGTGCTGAAATGGGCTCCGTACTGAGGGAGACGCAGGAATGTCACAGGAAAATGGGGTTAAAAAGCGTTAAAATATCTCCCCATCAAGGCCAACAGCAGAGTAGACTACGAAAAGAATAAACTGCAATCATTTGAATGCTAAAGATATTAAAAAACAATTGATTAGGCCTTGGCCGACATATATATCGGTCCTAATCCTGAATGCACTGTGCGTAATTTTTTTCATGGCATTTTCCCCCCTTCCATATTACAAAAATAGCTTGTGTGACATCTAGGTGCTGATTTCAGAAACATGCTTTGCGCAGCAAAGAGAGACGACTTTATCTGATTCTGCATAAGGTTTCATGGATTGCCGCACACTCTCTGGTCTAGAATATTTGTAGACATTGAAAATGCAACGTTCCATTCATTCATTATCATTCAAACGCTGAGGCTAGGCATTGACACACGGCTATTGCTGACCCGATTAGGAGAGCTTGGTCTAGATCTTGCCCATATTGTTAGCCAGGATGATGTAGGCTATAGGTCTTTTTATGCTGCCAAGTCGGTTATGTCCCAGCTGGGCATGCCCGGCGATTTCACCTTCTTCTCTCAAGTTTCCTGTGTAAAACCAAGGGGGTCAACCCCCGGTCTTCACGGCGTGGGCTTTATTGGTTCACTCGAAAAGGCGGGGCTGCGCACAGAGTCTTTAGAATAATTTGTATTATTGCATACTCCCGAATGTTTTAATTTTTTTATGAATGAAAACACCCGCAAGCAATAATGAGTTCACATCTGAGTTTAGACTACAAACGTGATTAACTATGGTCAGGGATGTTCGTTACTGTCTAGACATGGTCCAATAAATAGTGAACTTCATCACATTCTCACCGAAGCGCCTACAGTGTTTAATGCAAACAATCGCAAAAAAAAATGTTTGCAGAAATTATCCGACTCCCGCTGGTCTCAGCATGATTCATGTCTACAGTAGCCTATGTCTTCTGTCATTGATCAATATTAGGACATTTTAACCACGATGGTTGAATTAAAATCAGAAAGCGACCTCCCACAGAAGAGCAATGGAATCATTTGATTTTATTAAATGCCGTGTGACGTGGCGATTGATCGGTGCAATGTCTCTATCTTTGCTGTTTAAATCTAACAGTAGTCTATGAGTAAAATATCGGCGGTAACCACTGTTTTTGGTTACGAAATTGTGCCAGCTGAGCATTCCGTGGTATTGGATGTGTTTTAATAAAACACATCCAATAAACGGAATGTCTGCTGGTGACGCTACTGAGGCTATAGTAGGCTAACGATGCTCTTAGCTTCCTACGAGTACCCCTGGAGTCCTCGTTAGCTAAGAGCGTTTGCACGACGTTCGTTACCAACAATGCTTTCGGGAATTGGTTTGAAAACTGTACGATGCACTTCACGATCCACTTAGGCTAACGATGCTTTCGGGAAACTGGGCCCTCTGGTTCTCTACAGGGCTTCTTCTGCTTGGAATAAGCTCGCCTTTAGCATCAGACTCACCAAAAGTAGACGGTCTCTTTTGGATATTTGCTTAAAAAAACCACTGCTGAATCCCATTTAGATCATCAGTAAGTGTGCTTGATTATTATCTGTTCCTATTGTTGTTTGTTGGACGTGGTTTCATTTATTTACTGTTCATTTTATTTGAATGAGTTTGTTGTTTATTGTTGTTTTGTTCGATAGTTCATTTTGTTCTTGTTTTATTGATATTGTGTGATTTTGTATTATTGTTTGTTTCTTTTGTTGTTGCTTTCTGTGCGGACCCCAGACTTGCAACCTCTTTGTGGAAGCTAATGGGGATCCAAATAAAGAATAAAGTATATGCTTAGTTGCTGGATTATTTGCCAGGAAAAGGGATATTCTGAATGTGTTTAATTTAGTGGGAATATGTTCTTAAACACAGAGGACTTTTTTTCAGCACAGTAACAATAAATGTGTGTTTTTGCTTTTGCTGCAATGTTAAATATTCACACAAATGAAAAATAAAACAAATCAAACTAGGTGTATAGGTGGCCTGCCAACCATTGCCATCTTTGATGATTCTTTGAATAGACAAGAGATAGGTACAGTCGGAACAAGATTGAGGGAGTGTCTTCACTCCTTACACACTACCCCAGTAATACATGTTCAATATTTGTAGTTTACAAAAACAATATTAACGATAAGTTGTTCGATGACGAATGCAAAAGCACTAGGAAAACATTGAGAAACCTGTCAAATCAGAAACATAGGGACACAGACAACAAAAATATCTGTCTCCATTATTATGAGACCTTAAAACAATACAGAAACACAATAAGGAGAAAAAGGGACCAACATAGGAACCGGATAAACCAAATTGAGGAATCCATAGACTCAAACCATTTCTGGGAAAATTAGAACACACTTAACAAACAAAAACGGGAAGAATTAAGCATTCAAAATGGAGATTTATGGGTAAATCACTTCTCCAATCACTTTGGCCCCATTGTAAAGAACAAACACATATACAAGATAAATTACACTCACTAGAATCAGTCATTCAAGATTATCAGAACCCAATAGACTGTCCAATCACATTAAAATAACTATAGGACAAAATCTTAAACTAAAAAAGGCATATGGTGTTGTTTGTATTGTAAATGAAATGATTAAATATACAGATCTCAAATTCCAATTGGCAATTCTAAAACTGCTTAACACTGTTCTTAGCTCCGGGATCTTCCCCAATATTTGGAACCAAGGACTGATTAGCCAAATCCACGAAAGTGGAGATAAATCGGACCCTATTAACTACAGAGGGGTCTGTGTCAACAGCAACCTTGGTAAAATGATGTGTATGATTATAAATAGCAGACTCCTTAACTTCCTGACTGACAATAATACCATAAGCAAAAAACCGATCGGCTTCTTACCAAATTATCGTATAACAGACCATATATTCACATTAAGCACCCTCATTGACCACCAAATAAACCAAAACAAAAGCAAATTATTCTCCTGCTTTGTAGACTTTAAAAAATCCTCTGACTCAATTTGGCATGATGGTCTGTTGTTTAAATTAATAGGAAGTGGTGTTGGACATCATAAAGTCCATGTACACAAACAACAAATGTGCAGTTAAGATAGAAAATAAATGCTCAGACTTCTTCCCACAAAGCCGGGCTGTGAGACAGGGATGCAGCTTGAGTCCAACCCTGTTCAACATATACATTAACCAACTAGCAAGGACATTAGAACAGTCTGAAGCCCCCGGCATAACACTGGTAGACACCAAAATCAAATGTCTGCTGTTTGCAGATGACCTGGTGCTGCTGTCCCCAACCAAATCTTCTGCACAGCTTCTCTCAAACCTGGGCCCTGACAGTGAACCTTAGTCAAACCAAAATAATGATATTTGAAAAAAGACCCAGCCTCAACAAATACACATTCCACCTAGACACTGTTACTCTAGAGCGAACAAAAAACTATACCTACCTCGGCATAAACATGAACGCCACAGGAAATTCCAACAAGGCTGTTAATGACCTGAGAGACAAGGCAAGGATGGCATTTTATGCCATAAAAAGAAATATCAACCTAGACATCCCAAATAAGATCGGGCAAAAAATATTTCACGCAGTGATAGTGCCCATTGCGCTCTACGGCTGTGAAGTCTGGGGCCCACTCACCAACAAAGATTTTATAAAATGGGACAAACTTCAAATTGAAACTCTCGGAGTTTCAACTTCAAATTGAAACTCAGAATTCTGAAAATCAATACTAGCCCAAAGAAAGACACCAAATAATGCATGCAGAGTAGAGCTGTGATCGGGCCCAGAAAATCAAGCCTGGGCCCGAGCCCATGCACGTTCTGTCCGAGCCCGGCCCGACACATTAACTGTAATTAAGAGCCCGAGCCCGATTTCAACCCGACATTTTTTTTAATACATGTGTAACTTTGTACATATTTGTTACTTAGGCATACTCCGCTAAATATATTTGTAAGGGATAATGTTTAGAACACCGGTCATTATCGGGAAAATAAGCCCCGACAGGGCGAACAGGACACCGACGCGCAGCGGAGCTGTCTTGCTTCGCCCTGAAGGGGCTTATTTTCCCGATAATGACGTTCTATACATTATCCCGCTTATTACACTTGCCAAAACGAAAAAATAACTTCACATGGTGTGTCTTTTTACAATTTCTTTGTTACCAGCATTCGTAGTGTTGATCAGCAGAGAAATAGCCTGCAAAGACGTTGACGTCGCTTAGCAACGGAAGACGCTGGGGTTGAAAAGTTACCGGACTGTGTAATAAAGGCCTATAATAGCTCACTTTAGATTCAATTAGTTGAACCAGGCTTTCCGCTTTAGGTTCAATGCGCGTTCACATAAAAGGGGCGTTTATCCATATTCTACCCATGTGAGGTGCTTACTCCAGGAGGCCTGGTTCTGGGAGACTAAGCAGCGGAGACAGGTCTCCAGCTCCTGGTTAAGCCTCTCAGTCTGACCATTAGACTGAGGATGATAACCGGAAGTGAGACTGACGGTGGCACCTAGGAGATGAATGAATGAATTAATGATTTATTTCAAATATGCAACAACAAAACAACAATAATAATGCATCAACAGGAGTCAGCCCTAGTGACTCCTGCACTGATAATGCCGCCAAGCACTCTATATAAAAAGATGCTACAACATATTTGAAAAGGGGTGGGAAGAAGTAAAAACTTGTTCAATCCCACCCCACTTCTTTAAACAATATTAACAGTTCAGAAATCAAAATCAAAACTCAAACTCAAAACTACCTGTTTCCTTCAGACTCATTTCTCATTTTCATGATAACAAATCTATGTATCAACACTTGCGTATCTGTACACCATACAGATACACATAGATACACACAAGCGTACAACACTTGCATTTCTGTACTCCATACCAATACACATACACACAACCGTACACACGAACACTTGCATATCTGTACACCATACCAGTACACATCGATGCACACAACGTACCAATATATTTCCTGTAAATCCATACATATACAATCCTTCACATACCCATGTTTCCTACTCACTGACACACTAAAAATGTCAGCCACTCCAACTGCCAGCACCACAGCAACTGTGGAGTCAGCAGAAGGCCGAGCCACAGCACGCGACACCACCCTTAAGACCAATAGCTCACTGCTGATCACACAGTTAACTAGTCATGTTAACAAGTAATGAGACGTCAAAGCCCTCCTTCATTACTGTATCTCTGGAAAACCATCTCTTTGTATCTTCTTTTAAACTGTATCATGCTTGGACATTGCTTGATCTCCTTATTCAAACTGTTCCACAGCTTTACCCCACAAACTGAAATGCAAAAGCCTTTCCTGGTTGTTCGGATGCTGAACCTGTCAAAATTTAGTTTCCCCCTCAAATTATAACTAAGCTGTCTTTCATTAAATAATTTTTGAATATTATTTGGGAGTTTGTTGTTTTTTGCTTTGTACATTACCTGAGCAGTTCGAAACTTCACCATGTCAGTAAATTTCATTATTTTTGACTGTAGAAATAATGAATGAGTATTGTCCAAATATCCAACCTTATGAATGACATGAATCGCTTTCTTCTGCTGGATAGTTACTGGTGCTAATGAGGTTTTGTAGTTGTTCCCCCAGACCTCGACACAGTACATTAGATATGGCGAAACGAGTGCACAGTAAAGAGTGTGGAGTGATTTATGATCCAAAGCCTGCTTTGCTTTGTTTATTACTGCAATGCTTTTTGACAATTTGGTTTGAACAAGTTTTATGTGTGATTTCCAACTGATTAGGTCATCGATCATAACTCCAAGAAATTTCATTTCGTGTACTCTTTCAATTTCCACCCCATCTATTTCCATTTTTACCTGCACATCACTTTTACCATATCCAAATAGCATAATTTTTAGTTTTGGCCAGGTTTAGGGATAATTTGTTGTAATCAAACCACTTTTTTAGTTTGATAAATTCCTCAGTAAGATCCTTCAGAAGCTCAGCGAGATCGTCTCCTGAGCAGAAGATGTTTGTATCATCCGCAAACAGGACTAATTTCAGTAGCTTGGACACTTTGCATATATCATTAAAGGCATACTGTACGGTTTCCAGTGATATGCACTTTTTAATATGTTGTTGAAATTGGTTTTTACATCCTGACAGCAATAAATAACTTATGGGCAATGAAAAAGAAGCGAAACAAAAACGAATTCTGTATCGGCTATAAACCTGTTAAAATGCTTACCAATCGGAGACATTGTACCCGAATCTAAAGAACCAATCACAAGCCTGCGCGTTCTCTCCCCTCTGTGTACGAGCCTGAGCCGGCCTGAGCGCGTTCACGGAGGGCAAAGAAAGCGTTGTTGTCATAGTAGTTCATGACAGTGGACTACAGCCTACAACGTCAACACGATGGAAGACAAACAGAAGTTACCAATGCCACCGTTACTTGCCCCGGTTCATCCTTTTAAAAAGGCAAGAAAAAGAAAGACCGAAAATGAAAAGGCAGCAACAATAAAAAAGTTGGAGAGAGCTCGAGGAAAAACTAGGATAAATATTGGATTCGCTTTTCAGCGATGGCGAAAGCTGAGGGAGTGGTTTGGCCTGAAAAGTGACGCAATGGTTGCCGTTTTTCTCTTGGACAGGTAAGCTTTCATCTTGTTTCCTGTTTATTTTATATTTGTGTTCAGAAGAAGTCTATTTTTGTGTTCAGGGAATAGTCTGCTCGCCCCTCTAGACTGTCTGCTTCAGTTGACTGAAGGCTCCGACTCAGCTGTTAGCTACAGAGCTACTGTTTAGCTAACACAACTCAAGACTCGCACACTGTACAAACCGTAAATGTAATCAGCCAATATGTTTAACAAGAACTCCATCTATAATGTTCCTTTCTAACTATATTATTTTTCTAATGTTATGTGGTAAACCCCTAATACCGTTGTTTATTGTGTGTGTCTTGTGATTTTCTCTCCCAAGGACATTCACTGCCAAAAGTGTAAGTTGCCACAGCCTATGCAGCCACGTGCAGAGCCAGACCTATCTGCGAAAACTGGACCCCTGTCATGGTGTGTGTGTTTCCCTGTGTTTCCCTCCTGTGTTGATTACTGTTCCCTCCCCTAATGTGTCTCAGCTGTTCCTCGTTGTGTTTGTTATTTAAGCCCTCGTCTTTCCTTTGTTCCTTGTGCTGTCATTGTGGTTCTTCGTCCTGCGTGTTCCCTGGTCCCTGTTGTCTCCTGAGTTCCCTGAGTTCCTTGCCTTAGCCTTTAGGCATAAATAAAGTGCTGTTCTCCCTAAAGCGTCTGCGTCTGGGTCCTACCTGCCTGCACCCTCAACCCTAACAACCCCAGGACAATGTTTCTGACCATGTTTGTACTTGTTTATATTGAATAAAAAAAGATATATTGTCACCCGACATTGGTTGTAATTATTTAGTGCAGCATTTACAGAGATGATAAATGTTATGTCTTGATCAGTAATAATAACAGAAATGAAAAGTAATTTTCCTTTTTTTATTCAAACATAATATAAAAACAAAAGGACTCTGCATTTTTAATTACTCCTGGGGAAAAAATATAAATAAAAACGATGTACATTATATAAAAAACGTTCACATATAGATACAAATAAACTGTTTGTTCATTGCAACCTGTTTGGGATGAAGCCTTTATATTGTCCGTGTGGATCTGGAAAGCGGTCTCTTATCTTCCACACACAGCAACTGGGTAGGACCACTCTGTTCCCTGCTCCCTGTGCCCCATATTGCCACACAACAAACTGTCGGTATGCAGCATAGCGAAATTGTTTGTTGCTTTCCCCTGGGTCTGGAAGGTCATCCAAAGCCCGCACATCGTTCCAGATTCTGATTGCAAGGCGCAGGTGCCCCTCTTGCAGAATGTATGCCTCGATGTGGGGCAGCATTGCAATACATGAGTGAGGTTGTTGCCCACAGCACTTGCGCTCCACGTCCCGTCGGCATTTCCCTGCAGTTGTGGCAGATGCACCAGGTGGGTTTATCTCTCACTTGAGGGCCTGATGGAGGAGGATCTGTGGATGACATGGTGAGCAGGTCGAACATGAGGCTGGGGTCGTGTGTCAGGCAGAGCTGGAGCAAATGATGCGACATAATAGGTAGGCTAGTGTGTGTTCATGGTACATGGCATCTCAGTATACAAAGTTGCTGGTAAGGTTTATGTCTCAGATACAGTACCTGCTCATCTGCTATCCTTAGAGCTTGCAGGTTCTCCACTCGCAGTACATCATCCTGCCCCAGGTTTACTGCAGCCCCGCGTCTCCTGCTTCTTCCCGCTCGTCCAGTGCCTCTTGCTCCCCGTCTTCCACCTCTACTTCCTCTGCCCCTAATGGCCTGCTCTCTTGCAGACAGTCGACCTCGGGCCCGTCCCCTCTGACCCGACGACGTGTTTGGCTCGGGACTGTAGTCTGTGTCAGAGCCCAAAAAACTCATCTTGTGAACTCTGACAAGCAAAACAATGAATGATAAATAAAGTGTAATATACTACACAAAATATGTGTGTAAGTAAACTGTGAACTTTTTCTTTACTGTTACCAGTCAATCTGTGCTTATGAGCTAGCCTGACGGCTTTGAGTACTACTACTAACAGTAAAGTAGGCCTCATCATGTTTGTTTTAAACATTTAGCATTATAATATTAGGTGTGTTCTTACCGGTGAATGAGACATCCTAGTTTGTAGAGAAACGCAGCCGACCGTTAGCTCAGCTCTCGCTCAATGAGGCAGCGGCAGCGTAGCTACCTGGTTGCTAAGTAGCAGCAGCGCTCGTGCACGGCTCTGTGTCGAGTGGTGGGGGCAGGGAGTCCTGAAGGGTGGGGGAGGAGTTAAACGGAACTCCGAAGAGAAGCTAATTTCAAATCATGCTAGCTCTCTCAAATCGTACAGTATAGCTTTAATGTACAGTATAAACAACTTTGGACCCAGTACTGACCCTTGAGGTACGCCCCAAGCAATGTCCAAGCATGAAGAGGAGTAATCACCCAACTTCACAAACTGTTTTCTCCCGTTAAGATAACTTTTAATCCAATCCAGAACAACTCCTCTTACTCCGTACTTTTCCAGTTTGCAAATTAAAATGTCATGGTTGATTGTGTCGAATGCTTTTTTTAAATCGATAAACACTCCAATTGCCTGTTGTTTCTTGTCTATAGCCATTGTGATTTCTTCTATTGATTCTATTATTGCTGATGATGTTGATCTATTTGATCTAAATCCATATTGACTGTCAGAAAGTAGTTGATGCTTTTCTAAAAAAGCTTCTAACCTGGAGTTGAAGAGTTTTTCTAGAATCTTGGAGAATTGCGGAAGTAAAGAGACGGGTCTGTAATTTGTGAAGTTGTGTTTGCTCCCAGCTTTGGATAATGGTATAACCTTAGCAGTCTTCATTCCATCCGGAAATATCCCGGTTTGAAATGATAAATTTAATATATGAGTCAGCGGTTTTACAATTGCCGGTATTACCAGTTTGACTAGAGCCATATCCATGTCTTGAAAATGGATGAGAAGTTAGAAGTTGAGAAGTTAAAGCGATTGAAAAAGAGGGACCACGTGGCCTGGCGAGAGTTAAGTCTCTTGGCATTCTTTAAGTACTCAAGGTTTTTATGGTCCGTCCGGACCAAAAAAGGCTGCTCCGCCCCCTCCAACCAGTGCCTCCATTCCTCTAATCATTAGAGGAAACCAAACCACTGCGCAGGAGATATTCCGCCAGCTGTGTGATTTCCTCTCGGATGCTGGTCTGTCATGGAAAAGGTTGGCTGGGATAACTACAGACGGAGCGCCTTCAATGACAGGGAGGAAGAATGGACTTGTTGCACTGGTGCAAAAAAAATTGAAAGAGGAGGGTGTGGAGGAGCGCTGTCAGGTCTCTGGCTGCAAAAAGTAGACAAGAGAGTCCTATGTTCTGAAGAACTGTTCAATGTTCACTTAAAAAAGAGACTTGTTCTTACTTCCCTGGGTAAAAAAGGTACGATTAAAATTACATTTTTTTCCAGAGGAATTTATGTTTATAATTACTGTTCATGCACTTTGAGATTGTTTACATTGCAATACAAATTTAATAATAATAAATGTCGGTTGAGGAACTGTTATGTAATAATAAATACTGTGAAGGTTGGAACAGTTGTTTTCTAAATTATTATTATTTTTTTTTTTCAGAGGAATTTATTTATGTTCTGTTTATGCACTTTGAGAATGTTGAACTGTTGATGAACTGTTAATAATAAATATTGAGAAAATCGGAAAAAAAAAAAAGAAATACTTTTAAGAAATACTTGAGTACTTGTGGCCCAACCTCAGCCAAGCTATTCCTCCAGTGGCCCCCAGGTAATTTTAGTTTGAGACCCCTGCTCTAATGCAACTTTGACTGCTAAAAGTTCCTTGTTGCCTATGTCGTAGTTCTTCTCAGCTGGAGTCAATTTACGTGAGAAGAAGGCACAAGGGTGGAGTTTGTTGTCCTTGGCCGACTTCTGTGACAGAATGGCTCCAATGCCGACATTTGAGGCATCCACCTCCACCACAAACTGCCGTCGTGGGTCCGGAACCGTGAGTATGGAAGCCGTGGTGAACTTTTCCTTCAGCTGTTGGAAGGCACGCTCCGCCTGAGGATTCCACTCAAACGGAACCTTGGAAGAGGTGAGAGCATGCAAAGGGGACGCAATGGCACCGAAATTTCTGACAAACCTCCGGTAAAAGTTAGCAAACCCTAAGAACTGTTGCAGCTTCTTGCAGCTGGTTGGAGTAGGCCACTTGACCACAGCACTGACCTTGCTAGGGTCCATCTGGACCTTGTTCTCTGAGATGATGAACCCTAGGAATGAGGTATTCACATGAAATGTCATCCAGATATACAAAAACAAATCTGTTTAAATAATCTCTAAGCACATCATGACATGACATTGTGTCACTGACATAGCGGTTATATAAGGGATAATGGACAACACGGCACTTGACTATAGGTTAATGTACGTTAAACGTGCGGGGCCACCTTCGAACTTGAAACACAGACACACTGCACAACACTAGCCGCGTTTACATGGCACATCTGATCCGCATAGATTTCTATGCGGAATAGATGTGTTCCTAAAATGTGATCCCCTACTGTGTACATGGCAGTAACAAAAGTGTCCGTTATGTCTCTCGCGCACACCTGACACATCTCTGGACCGGCGGCGACATAATGGACGTCTTATCACTATTTGCCATTGTGAATTTGATTTTAATGAAAGCACAGCAGGAGAGAGCTTTTCTCTGCCTGCTCCTTCAATTAAGAAGGAGGACAGAACAGCAAAGTCCGATCTTTATATTTACCCCCACCTCCGCCGCAAACAAGAGGAATTTGAATGCGAGTCCGCAGCCAAGACTGGTGGGAGAGAGTGGTCTCTCTAAGTTAAAAAGTATTTTAACGCTCAGCCTGCAAAAGCAGCCTACTCATTTACAGTTATCTCGGACGCGCGCGGACACTATGATAGCGAACACGCCATTAATAAACACCCATGTCCCGTCGCTTAGCAACCGGGCACGCTTACCGGACTACCTACAAACAAAGACGTGAATCAGGCAATAAATCCACTTTCCTTGACAGCGGTCATGTTCGGTGTGCATAAAAGTACCAACGGAGCTCAGTGGACCAATTGCGAACTACTGCAGCTGCTCTAAGTTAAACCCCAATCTGTTCGGAATAAGTGTATACATGTCAATTAAATCGGACTACACCACCTCTTCTATTCAGCATATAATCGGCCTCATTCTATTCGAATGAGGCGTATATATGATCATTTTCTACTCCGCATAGAAATCTATGCGGATCAGATATGTCCATGAAAACGTGGCTAGTATGTGCACGGCATCTTTGTGTAGCATTGACTACATACGGTCCAACAAGGTCGATCAGATAACGAATACCCTCTGATGAGAATCTGTATATCTCATAAAGAATTTGGTCAGAAAATGCCAAGGGATCAGTTCGGTCCCGAAAAACCCTCTAACTCCGGAGAGACGCCTGTAAGATAAGTGCGCCGAGGTCCACGGTAACACCCAAAAATGATGACGCCATTGTCGGAGGAGGGGCTAGGAAGCTGCGCACGCCGATTTAAGTAGCCGATCTCCGGCTAGACTAAGCCGAAAAGCTGCTCCCGACCAGGTTTGGTTGCGAGCATAAGTCACCATGGTGATACAGCAACGCTAAAAGAGATCGACTTTCGTGGTACAGCTAACCCAGGCTTTCAGCTCAACATACCTCGCTAACCCTCTAATCGAGCTTCGTAGTACAGGCCCCAGACCTTTTAACTTTTTATTTAATAATACCGTTTATTTTATTTTTTTTTAAAGGGGACATATTATACCCCCAGGTGTGAGTGTGATTAGTCCTTACAAGCCGTTTCGAAAATCTGCCCCATATGACATCATTAGTGGGCGTGTCCACCTAGATCTGTGCTGGATAGATCAGTCTACCAGCCAACCAAGTGGACTGAAGTAAACGTTGCTCATCTATCCAGCACAGATCTAGGTGGACACACCCACTAATGATGTCATATGTGGCAGATTTTCTAAACGACTTGTAAGGCTAATCACACTCACACCTGGTGGTAGAATATGTCCCCTTTAATTAAATTTAATGAGAGAGAGAGAGAGAGAGAGAGAGAGAGAGAGAGAGAGAGAGAGAGAGAGAGAGAGAGAGAGAGAGAGAGAGAGAGAGAGAGAGAGAGAGAGAGAGAGAGAGAGAGAGAGAGAGAGAGAGAGAGAGAGAGAGAGAAATAACCCCCAAAAAATGTATTTCTTCTCCAAGTCCCGTTCCTGGTCCTGAATCGGAATATGGTGAACTACAAAATAGCAGGGAGGGATGATTATGTGAATTGATACAAATCCGCCAGTGATAGCTTTGTACTTTGAAAGCTGGTGGGCAGCATGTCTTGGACTACAAGGGCAGAAGGAAAGGATGCAAAGCCAATTAGTCAAATCAGGCCTACTCTTGATTTGACTAAATCAAGAGTAGGCCTGATATATGCTACATGAATAAAGCTAAATAAAAACATCTAGGCCTATCATTGAGCCTATTTTTGCCCTCAATGACTGA
The DNA here is from genome assembly GCF_031168955.1 of Gadus macrocephalus. Classification (NCBI taxonomy): domain Eukaryota; kingdom Metazoa; phylum Chordata; class Actinopteri; order Gadiformes; family Gadidae; genus Gadus; species Gadus macrocephalus. The sequence continues at coordinate 23,291,971 of NC_082396.1, forward strand.
AGCTTTTGGTTATAATTTTGCAATGTTTATTTTCAGCTACAATTGTTTTAAGAAAAATGAAGACACAAGACCAAAAGCTCTGAATCATTCACTAACATCCTTTCCACAACATCAAACCGAATGAGTAACAAACTATTTATAGAACAACAAGAACATTATTTCACTACTTACATGGGCTGTTAGCCTAATGTTAATGGATGTTTCAGAATTTTGGTCATGGTGATAATGTGATAAGGTGCTAATTAAGATTGAGGGACTTAATTTATAGATCAAGTCAATCCTCCTTGCGCTACGGAAACGCCAATATAAGAGAACAGAGCCGCACTGTACCGCAACGAAAAGTAGCTCTCCACTCAGTGGAAACGAGGCATACGACTGAGCGGGTTTGTTGGTTCTCGTATAGCCTAGGGGAGGGGAATACCGCTTCCTCCGGTCTGCTCCACAGCCAGGGTTCCTGCTTATTGGTTCATAGCTCAGCCAGGGCTCCAGCCTATTCATGAATAGACGTAGGCGGGATCCAGATCCCTTAGCTATCACACCCATAGACATCCTATATCATAGACGGAGCATCGAACGCTACTGCCTACTAGCGCTGATGAGACGCGGGCCGCCATCTTGGATTGGTGATCCGCTCCATTTAGTGTAATCCGATTGGCAGGAGCAGGGTCGCGCCTTTTTTGGAAAAAAGGCGTTGGCCACCAAGAATTCAACATGGCGGCCATTTTTTCAAGATGGCTGCTATTTCTGTCAAATGCTCGTTATGTCAATCGTTCAAACAGTGATGTAGGCATAACATTTAGTGAAAATACTCTCTTAAGAATGTTTTTTTTTTTAAACTGCTTGTCCCTCAAAAATTCAAGATGGCAACCATTTTTCAAGATGGCTGCCATTTCTCTTGAACCCTTACATCAATTCTTCCAATGGTGATGCTATCATCACATTTGGTACAACTATTCTTCAAGGAACATTCTCATGGAAAAAGGTGTGTGCCACTCAAAAATTAAAGATGGCGACCATTTTCAAGATGGCTACCATTTCCAGAACACGTCAAATGCATCAGGTAACAGCATGTAGTCTCTACAAGCTCTTGAAAGCAGCATACACTGATCACTGCCAAGACAGGGCAGATAACAGTGAAGAAAGGTTGGGCTTTGAAGAGTGGTGTGAAAGACGCAAAGAAGAAAGTCCACAGTTTCAATACTGGCACTCGATTCTTTCCATGGAACTGGTGATCTTCTTGCTCATTTGGTCATTCCGTGAGGCTAATTTTAGTCTTTACTATGAGGTACTGAGTGAGCTGATTCCATACTTCTTTGCCAACAACAACACTAACTATGCCCGCTGGCTTTCCATCCACCTCAGGGATATGTTATCTCTGGACAAAAAAAACCCAGAACTGGCTCAGGAGTTCAGGCGTGGCAACTTTGTTGTCCCCAAAACCCGTCGCAATTTCTCTGCACTTGCCCTTGATCAAGCCCATGAGCAACCAAATGCCATCATCAAGGGAATGTGACCTGCAGGAGTTCTTCCAACATGAGAATCAGCCCTACCCCGCTGCACTGAGTGATGGTGGAAAACTTTATTCTTGCCAGAAATCGCAGCTGGCCTCCATCCTTGAAACCTACATCACATGCCCAGAAAAAGAACCAGACACTGAAGTCATCATCATAGATGGTTCAGCTTTTGTCCATACACTACCACCAAAAAGCTCAGACATTTGAGGACTATGCAGCACTGGATGTTCTTCCCAGTATACATGCTTATGACATGAAGTACAGGAGCACACATATTGTGTTTGATCTGTACAATCCATCAAGCCTCAAAATGGAAACAAGGTCTTAACTAGGCCAGGGAGGTCGACGCAAAGTGACAAACAAGAATAAAGTTCCATCAAATTGGCGCAATTTCCTGAGACATAATGATAACAAAACAGACCTCTTCCACTTTCTGGCTGACAAGATTGCTCAAATTACTGTGCCAAACATAGTTGCTGTAACCAAGGGACCCGATGTCTTGAGTACATCTGAAACCTGTCTCGATCGTCTGTAGACAAATGTTTCCATGAGGAAGCTGATAACTGCATCTTTGTACATGGCAAACATGCCACAGAGGAGGGCAGCAAATCCATAATGATCAAAGCCAATGACACTGATATTCTTGTTATAGCATTGAGCATCTTCCAGGATCTTGGTCTCCAGCAGCTGTGGGTTGCATTTGGGCATGGTGTGAGCCTACGGTGGATTGGTGTTCATGACCTATATTGGGCCAGTTAAGACCAAAGGCATTCTATTCTTTCACGCCTTTACAGGTTGTGATACTGTTTCAGCCTTTCGCAACAAAGGCAAAAAGACTGCCTGGCAAACCTGGGACATTTTCCCTGAGGCCTCTCTCATCTTCAGCAAACTAAGTCAATACCCTCCTGTTCTGACTGATAGTGACCTGGAGATCCTTGAGCAGTTTGTCGTCCTGCTGTATGATCGATCAAGCACAGCTGTTAGTGTAGATGAGGCTAGACTTGAAATGTTTGCCCTAAAGCAGAGGCCATATGATTAGATTAGATTAGAAAAACTTTATTTATCCCAAAATGGGCAATTTCGTTCAGTTTCCCGTCTCACATAATAAATTACTTAATAAATACAATAAATAGCAATAGGAGATAGACAAAAACATATATCAAAGGCAGTCCAACACACACATTTAACTCACAATTCATTTCAACCTGTCAGTATTCCTCCAACAAGAGCAGCTCTGCTTCAACACACTAAACATGCTGCATATCAGGCAGGCTGCATATGGGGTCAAGTAACCCAGTGTCAGCCAGAAGCAGAGAGTCCTGCTGACTGGGGATGGAAAAAGCTTGGTGAACAATGGGGGGTATTTTGGACAGCAAATGCACCAGTTGCACAAAGTTGTGAACTAGCCAAGTGTGGCTGCAAATCAGAGTGCCGTGGAAGATGCAAATGTTTTAGATTGGGGTTCACTTGCACAGAACTGTGCAATTGCAAATGTGAATAAAAAAATAAGTAGGGGAGGCATTGGCTACCATTTTTAACAGTCGTTATTATGACTCGACAGGGCACAACCTCTCAATCTCAGGTTCGACAGTCTAACCAGAAGGCTGGTCAAAATGTGAATAGAAGTTGTTTTTTTCTTCCTTTTAACTCAGTCCCAACAGAGTACATTATTAAAGCAACACCCGCCTTGAAAAATGAATCTTGAATTTTTGCGATTGCCCTTTTCTAAAAGTGTGGCCGTTAGATTATTTGCTAACATGCATGTGTGCATCAGTGTACATACTACCAAAATGACGGCCATCTTGGAAAAGGTCTCCATCTTGAATTTTTTATTGGCCATTCAATTTTTTCAAAAAGTGGCCTTAACAGAGGCATATATTCTGTATCACTATTGTGGCAATGAACATAGGACAGGAATGGCAGTCATCTTGAAAAATGGTTTCCATCCTGAATTTTTACTGGCCACTTCCCAGTGGCCCTTCCTCTCTGTGGACTGCACCTTGCCGTGGTGGAGAGGCTTGTGTACTCCAATGAACCTGAGAGCTATGCCGGCAGGGATTTTATATCCCTGGCAAGTTTAACTAGGCCGGACAGGTCAAAGGAGAGGAGGCAGACCAAGCAGACATTATGACTATTTGACAGAAATGGTGGCCATCTTGAAAATGGTTGCCATCCTGAAAATTTTGAGTGGCACATACCTTTTTCCAAAAGAGTATTCCTTGAAGAGTATTTCTGCCTAATTGTATGCTTGTATCACCATTTGAACAATTTAAATAATTAATATTCGACAGGAACGGTGGCCATCTTAAAAATGGCGGCCATCTTAAATTTTACTGGGACAAGCATCTTTTTCCATTAACCTGTCCTTTAGATAGTATTTGTATCAAATATTATGCTTGGATCACTGTTTGAATAATTTATATAATAAGCATTGAATAGCAATGGCGGCCATCTTGAAAATTGGCCGCCATATTGAATTTTTGAGTGGCCAACGCCTTTTTCCAAAATAGTGGCCCTTAGAGAGTATCTGTGCTAAATTTCATGCTTGCATACCAAAGTGAACGATTTTCTTACTAATCTGCTCCACGAAAAATGAGAATGCATCATAATACAAATCTGCTGATGAAATGTTTATTTGTGGATGGATGGATGGAATGGACTGGAGTTTGCAGGTGGGAATTGATACAGGAAAATGAACAGACCAGAACGAGTGAAATTCTAAATACAATAAAAATCAGCCAGGGTAAAAGCAGACTGACCATTAACAGTGTTTAAAAAATAAGAGAATAAAATACAAAATAATTATCATGGAAAATAAATCGATCGCATTAGGCCTGATTATCATGAATTAGGAGTGCAATTCAAAATACAATAAAAAGCAGTCAGGGTTAATGCAGACTGACCAATATAGTGTATGCATGGCAATGTGAATGTAAAGAATACCAATATCTGTGGGATTAAACCCCTGAAAGAGGACTGTTTTGCATAGCTTCTTTCTCGTGCTTCCTTTCTGAAGTTCAAGAGAGGTGAGTTTGGCAATGTGGTGCAGCCTTATCTTATAAAGCACAGGCACAACAATTGATAGCAAGTCCAAATGGTGGTTGTCGATGCCAAACTGTGTCTCCTCAATGTGTTCCCCAAGCAGAAATACATCCTCTGTTCCAATCTCCCCTCGGACGATGTGTCGGACTGTCGACACCTTAGAAGCTACAGCTTGCATTGTTGAAGCTTGGCGGATCAACCTCTCTGCAGCTCTCAGCAACTTATAATAATAATAATAATAAATTATATTGATATCGTGCTTTACACAGTGCTCAAAGACACTTTACAGAACAGAGAAAATAAAATAAGCAACTTTAATATTCAAAGACTAACAGATAAAAAAAAAAAAAAGATAATAAAATCAAACCTTCACTGTACCTAGTGATGGAATCACTAGGCCGCCGTTGTTTTTCAGGGGTCAGAAGGTGGAAGTTCTTGCCAAATGAAGATGGCACAGCATCTCTGACCAAGCTCCAATGGCACACAACACAGGACAGCTTTCGTAGAATCTGCCTGACTACAAATCCTGCTATGTCGTCCAGAGCATTTTCCACCAGTCCACCAAACCGAGTTGGGAGATAACTGTGGCCAGACACAGTTATCTCCCAGCAGTTTCAGCAGAGGACATCTCCACAGCAGACAGGGACACAGTGTTATCTTGGGCTGCCACATTGCCTGTCTCGCTAGGTGAGACACCGCACCGAACCATCAGACTATGGAAGATGTCCTGGAACTGGCGTGGCGTGGAATTATTATTATATCCGCCTTGTATGGAAAATAGGCACACAATACATACATTATTCACATAGACATTCCAAAGATATTAATATGTTATATTTTAAGAATTTATTGTTTATTATACATTTATTGTTTATTATTAAAAGAACATCAACCCTACCTGATGCTCTGATTGAGTTAAATAGGAGCTCCAAGTGATCCTGGCTGAACCTGTAGGTGAGCACATACCGCTGAACCTGGAGAAGTTCAGAAATCATCAGCATCAACGAGAGAGAGATTGTCCGACATAGTCGGACAATCTCTCCCGTCCTATCAAAATCAGCCTGCTTAAAATGTTGACTGCAGACAATTAAATAATCACTTGCAGTGAATCCTTCTCTCCTCAAAGCTTCTCTCCTTCCCACTTCTTCCACTTACAGATCTTTGTCTTTGAGAAACCATCAAAAGTGTCACATAAGATTTAGCAAGTCTCAATCACAGCCGGTTGAACACAGCCTAGTTCAACAGTAATCCCAAGATTACCCTATTCCAGGCGTCAGGTAAGGTTGGCATGGCCTTTTATCACACACATTTCACGAAGGTGGGCTACACTAATTTGGGTTGGAAAGCTAGACTAGCTATACTGTATAGTCATTGTCCATCGGAATGTCTAGTTAGCTAACATATATTACCCCCCCTACACAATCTGGACTGTGGTCCTAACTTTTACCCCGTTAGCTTGTACAATCTTTATCTTCATCATTTATTTCAACTTTATGTTGTTCAAGTCATTTTTTCATTTCATTCATTTCATTGACAAGCAATTATATTATGGTCATACTCTTGTTTGTTAGCCTAGCTGGCTACGATTTCAGTACTATCGAAGATCTTTGCTCATTCTCAACCCTGGTAATATTCTTTTCACAAAATACAACCAATAGTACGGTAATGTTAAATCTTACATGTGAAAAGTAATCCCCTGATTCCTATTTCTGACGGTCCGCTCATTTGAGCAGTCCCAGCAGCCAATGCTGCGTCTATGATATAGGATGTCTATGGCCACACCCACTCAGGAGGACATTCCTCCTCTCTCCCATTGAACCCCATGTTATTCACCGGCCGCCGACACTTTCCGGGAAATGAATGGGAGTCAATAGAGGCTGAGGAAGGAGCGTCCTCCCTGAAGTAATTGTCAATAGGTGATAGGGGATGCTAATGTCCCTTTACCCAGGGAAACAAACATTACATATACAAAGGCATTAAAGTAGTCATATTTAAGGGCATTAATTCATTACAGTAGTCTGGGCGATCTACATTTTTTATTCTCAACAATGTTAAGGAGGATCTTCCTCCCTCTCCTCACTGGAGAAGCCTCCATTGAGATATATATATATATATATATATATATATATACACACACATGTACAGGTGACGTTGCAGGCCAATGCATAAAGACGACTAGTCTGGCAACGCTCAGTTCATTTTGGATTTTCTGAGACGTCAATGGGCGCAGAACAGATCAGAGCAACGAAACACCTGACCTATCAGTGGCAGCCATCTCGGTTGGAAAACACCTCAACAATGCCCTGTCAGTCATTGTATGGAACCTGCCTCACATTAGATAAACAGTTTTGATTGGCCGGACCTGATCCAGGTCTGCTCTCTTAACGGGAGTAGGTCAGACTGTCAATATGGTTCAGCCCAGTATATATTTATAATGATTTAGTCTGATTATTATCTTCTGACATAGCTTACTGTTACTGGGTACTGATATAAATGAGTCCCTCTGTTTATTGAAATCTGTGCTTCTTTTCTGTGTGCGTTTGAAGTTAAATCCGAATCCTTTATCTCTCTATCTTTCCTATTACAATTTGAAATATTGCAACCCATGTTGAAGGGGTTCCACCTATATATAGCTATATTAATTATATATATAGCTATATTCATTATATATATAGCTATATTCATTATATATACTGTATATATATATATATATACACACACACACATATTTTCTAGCAAATTGCTATATTTACCAACAAGAATTTCCTTAATCTAATTCAACTATCTTAATCATATATTGAGAATACCATCAGGATGATCTAAACCTAATGAAGTCAGACATATGTCAGTAGAGGGGAGCGTTTGATAGATCCTCCTTCTTAAGGCTGGTTTAAAGGCCTTTTCTCAAGCACTGGGAGATCAGCAGCACATCTCAGTGACAGCTCGTCTCGGCGTTATGTCGGCAGCAGGTGATGGCCAGGAGGAGAAGGAACAGGGGAACTGATTGATTCAAGGCGAGGGGGAGGCTGGAGAATTGAGCACTTGATCCAGGTCTGTGTCATTAAAAAGGAGGGCAGACCTGCAGAGAGGTCTCTGAAATTCAACTTCAATGCTTCTTTTTTCCCCATACTTAATCCCTCAATAACGTACCCTCTCCTTCATCCTCGCTCTCTTAAACCCTGTCTCACATCCCATAATAGCCCTCACTGTAGCGATTCTCTCTCCGACTCAGGCAGAGCAACACTCTTCATGATCCTTCCACCATTTTAAACCGAAACGCACAAACTAAAGCTTTCTAGCCTTTTTTGTTGGAGGCCAATGTTTTGCATTTATTGGGCTGTTTTGGAGAATTTGGATAGATTTGTTGTCACATTACAGAAACTTTCACTGGATTGCCTCATAATTTGTGAGATGATATACTTATTTGGTCTGTTTTTATTGGTCTGTTTCAGATCATCTAAAGAATCTCCTGATAACACATACAACCCACATACAGCGTGTACAGATGCTCACACCTGCATACATAACATAAAACGAAAGTTACAGATGTAACCAGGGTTCTATGAATCCTGGATGACCACCAGAGGTGGTACTTAAAGCACTGGATATACCCACCTCAAGGGCTCAAACGGAGGTGACGACATGGCCTTCAACACCAGGGGCAGGTCCCATGCTGGGGCCCTCAGGGTCCTAGGGGGACGCAGCCATGGAGCCCCTCTAAGAAAAAGGGACACCAACCAACCTGTGGCACTCCACGTGGCTCCGTCGACCCTTTCGTGCTGGGATGAAATTGCCGCCACATAGACCCTCAGGGTGGAGTGGGAGCGACCACTATCAAGGAGGGACTGCAGGAACTCCAGAACGGTGGCCACAGGGCAGTGTACTGGGTCTACTGCCTTCCCGTTACACCAGTCGGAGAACAGTTTCCACCTGTTCTCGTACTGTGCCCTAGTCGATGGCGCTCTGGCATTCAGGATGGTGTTCCTGACGGTCGCCGTACGGAACCTCAGCAGTGGTTCGGCCCCTGCAGTGGCCAAGCACAGAGCTGGAGGCGGCGGGGGTCTGGGTGCCAAATACGACCCCCCAGTTGTGATAGGAGGTCCTTCCTGTAGGGGTCTGAGTGGGTGTGGCCACTGCTGCAACAGAGCCTGCGCAGCAGTGGAAACCAGAGTCTCCCTGGCCAAAAGGGGGCCACCAAAAGTAGCCTGTGAAGCCGCAGGAGCACCTGAAGTGTGGGAAGAATCAGTGGCAGCAGTGGGAAAGCATACAGAGGACTCAGTGGCCAGTCGTGAGCCAAGCATCCTGACCGAGGGGGCTGGTCACCTCCATCCAGGAGAACCAGAGGGGGCAGTGGGCGGATTCCTCTGAGGCAAAGAGCTCCACTTCCGCCCCTGCCAAAGAGACCCCATATCCTCTCCACCCCTTCCGGGTGAAGCCGCCACTCGCCCGGAAGGGGGCTTCTGTCGCGACAGGAAGTCCGCAACCTGATTCCGGTCCCCTGGGATGAAGACTGCCCGCACGCTGGCCAGGCGGGGATATGCCCAGGTCAGCAGGCTCCGGAGAAGCCGTGCGGACCGAGTGCCCCCTTGATGGTTGATCTGGGCAACAGTGGACTTGTTGTCCGATCGGACCAGCACGTGCTTGCCTTCTAGCTGAGGCAGAAAGTGGATGAGTGCCAGCTGAACCGCACGGAGCTCCAGCACGTTGATGTGTGCGTTGCTCTGGGCTGGCCACTGCCCCTGGGCAGTCCTGCCCTGCCACACTGCTCCCCATCCCGAGAGGCAAGCATCGGTTGTGACCAACTCCCGACGGGACGGGATGGCGCCCATGGGCACACCGGCCGACAGATATGGCCTCTTTCTCCATGGGGACAGAGAGAGGAGGCAACGCTGCGACACCCTGACCTTCCGATGCCTGTGCCACTTGGGGTCCAGATGGAGGCTGTTTAGCCACATCTGCAGTGGCTGCAGGGATAGCAAGCCGAGAGGCACCACAGTTGAGGCAGCTCTAAGTTTGCCCAGGAGCTGGAGAAACTGGATGAACGGCACCATCCTGCCACACTCGAAGAGGGGGAGGCGGAGGAGGATGTCGTTCACCCGCCGCGGTGACAGAGAGGCCCTCATGGCGTCTGAGTCCAGAACCATCCCCAGGTATGTGACCTGCTGGGATGGGTCCAAGTGACTCTTCAGCAGATTCACCATCAGGCCCAGCCGGGCCGCGTGCTGAAGCAGCCGAGTATCCCCGGCCACCTGAGACTGGGACGTTGCGCAGACCAGCCAGTCGTCCAAATACGGCAGGACCTTCATGCCCTGCTTTTGCAGGGGTGCGAGAGCTGCCACCACAACCCTGGTGAATACCCATGGAGAGAGGGAGAGGCCGAAGGGAAGTATGTGTGATGAAGAAGCAATTCGTACCCGTGGGTTAAGGTGGAAACTACCCAAGGGTCTGAAGTACAGGCAGCCCAGTAACAGCTGCTGCTGGGAAAAAAAGCCGATGACCGACCCCATGGGCCTAACGCCTGCCCCCTCGGCCTCCTGAGGCTCTGGGGGGGGGGGCGTTGGTTAGGCTGCGAGGCACGAGAATGCCAGGGGGGGTGGGCGCTCGGGGGCCCGAAACCCCTCCACGGGCTTTTGAACGGGCTTTTGAACAGGCCGCTGAGACCTCCGTAGGCCACCAAGGTACTGAGGCTGAGAGCGCCGCTGGGGGACAGCCAAGGGGCCCCTAGGCCTGCTAGGAGCGGACATGCTCCTGTGAAGCCCAGATAGCTCCTGTCTGGTCTGCCTTGCCCGGGCAGCCCTCTCCAGTGCCTCCAGGGCAGCTGCCCCAAAAAGCTCCCCTGGTTCCACTGGCACTGCACGGAGGACCTTCCTGCATGTCTCCGTCAGGGGTGATTGAGCCAGCCAAACTTGGCGGTGAATCTGGACGAGGGTGGACATCGTGCGCCCCAATTCCCTCGACATAAGGGCAAAAGCTTGCAGTGAAGCATCGCTCAGACTCTGCAGTGCAGGCTCGACCAGAGCCTGCTGCAGGGAGGTTGAAAGGCCCAGCAGTAGGTGGGAGAAGGAGTTGCCAATGCGACCCATGCGTGCTGCTGAATCGTAGGTCAGAAGGTCGTCCGTGACCCTGCACTGCGGCCGGGGACACCTGGCATCCGGCCTCAGAGCCTCATCAGGAGCCAAGATGAGCGAAGCAATGGCCGGCTCAACTGGCGGCATGCGGCCCAACCCGACCTGTGCCGCATCCTGCATTGCAGCCAAGGTCCGGCCATCCGTGGTCGAGTGGGAGAAGGCCCTGGAGTCCCTCCAACAAGCATGGAGCTCCTTCACGTATTTCTCCGAAGGAGGAACGGTGAACGTGGGCGGGCCAGGGTTGCACCTGAAGAAGGCGCTGGCCTGACCCCGGTCAGTCTGCGGGGCATCGAGCCCAAGGCAAGCCAGAGCCACGCGCATAAGGCCGGCCATAGAGTTGTCTTCCGCGCCCTGCAGAGAGCTCTGAGCCGAGGAGGCCTCCCCAAGCATGTGAGAGGCGTCGTCTTCAAAGCTATCTTCATTAAAGAAGTTAGCCGAAGCCGTGAGAGACAGGGCATCGTCCAACAGAGGCACATCCTCCAAGGGAGGGTCAGGTTGCAGTCCAGCCAGTCCCCGACCAGTCCCAGGCTGAAGGGCCAGGAGGAGCGACTTCATCTGCTCCATGTCGGATGCCAATTGGTCCACCTTGGAGGACAGCCCGTCCCTCACCATCTTTCTGGGGGGGGGCACCCTTAGCCGCCGCTCCGCCGTGCCGGAGCCGAGGTCGACCGGGCAGATGTTGGGGGAGCCCCGTTAGGACAGAGGGGTCGTCTGCTATCGCCCGCTGCTCCACCCCCACTAGCCTAGCCAGCCTAAGTGCCCACGGCAGGGCGCTGCAATTCATGCAGGCACTGGCAGTGACGCCCTCCCTCAAGTGCTCGAGGCCGAGGCAAGGAAGGCAGCTATCATGGCCGTCCTCCGGCTCCAGGGGAGCCGTGCAGGTGACACATAGGTGGGCCATTGCGGGGCACCCAAACAGTCCACGTCACCGGAAGCACTTCCCATTGAACGGAATCAATTAGCCCGAGCGTGAGCGCTGCTGCTAAAAGTAACAGAAAAATCGAAAAGAGGCAGTGTTCAACAGTAACTAATAACTCGGAATCAGCTTGAGCGTAAGCGCTGCTGCTAAAACGGAAGAAACAAAACCAAATAAAATGTTACCGGGAGCGGGAGCGAGAGCGCTGCCTTCACCGATAAGTTCTGAAAAGTAGATGGTGGTTAGAACAACAACACACCAAACAATAAGGGAGCAGTGGGGCCCACGCGTGTTGGGAGCGGGAGCGAACACACTGCCTTCACCAACAAGCGCCGACCACCTACCTGTCTCCAGATGTAACCCGCTAGCCACAGCCTCTGGAGGACGGATTGTCCGCGGCTCTGACAGTTGTCGCGAGGCTGCACATGGCTTGCCCTAAGTTAAATTTCTAATCCTTTTCTCAGTCCAAATGGTACCTGCGCAGAAAAAAGGAACAGATCCTCTAACGCCTCGGTTCTCAAAGTGGGGTCCCCGGACCCCCGGGGGTCCGCGGCGCGTTGCCAGGGGGTCCGTGAAGAGCTTGTTGTTACAACATAAACATACCGGTATTTATGGAAAAAATGTTGGGCCGGTCGTCATTACTCCCGCGGCGTAACGTTAAACCAATGAACACTCGGCTTTTACATTGCATCAAACTCCCTCAGGCTTTACCTTCACATCTCGAACCTAAATAACTAAATAAAAGCCAATTAAACAGGCGCATTGTGTTCAGCCCTCCCCCTGCTTTAATTTTCGGCCAATAGTAACTCTGTTAACATTGCGTCAACCTGTCAACGCATGCTCGAGTCTGCCCTGCGTTCACACCAAAAGATGCAAAAAGATGCCGCGCAGCACGATCCCATTCAAAGTGAATGTAGAGACGCGTTGCAGGTTTGCTGCCGGACCACTTGCTAGCCGAGAAAACCGGCAGCAAAATTTGATTTGCGGCGCGGCAAGATTTGATTTGCAGCGCAGCACGCCCGTGCCCGCGCTGCAGGCACGTTCACGTATTTTGCGGCGCGTCAAATGCTGCTCGAGTTGAAATATTTCAACTTTTCGGCAGCAAACGCGTGATGACAGCCAATCAGCGTTCAACAGCGTTGCCAAAGCTGTGTTTTGCGTCCCCTTCAAAGCTTCATCCACATATGCATGGCATGCCGAGCAGGCAATTTGTTACGATGGACCATTGGTAACAGTAGGTACGTGTTTACGTGGGTGAATAATTTAACTGTTTTGCACCACTTTACTATCTCTCTTGTAAACCAATCCTTGCAGACATTTGGAAATAAACATGTCCTCTGCCGTGTGACAACATTGGGCAATGTTGCCGTGTCATGTTTTTGTTTGGGGTGTGTGTGTGTGTGTGTGTGTGTGTGTGTGTGTGTGTGATTTTTATACACACATGTATAAAAAAGTAAAATCTATTTACATATTGTAAAGTTATGCCAAAATACAATAAAATGCTTATTTAACACTATTGTGGTATTAGCACTGAATGAAAGCATGTAACAGAAAAAATAGACATGAGCCTATATGATTACATTTGTGTTGCGGTTATGAGGGGGTCCTTGAAATAATTTCTGCCCTATGGGGGGGTCCCCGGCCCCATATAGTTTGAGAACCCCTGCTCTAACGCCACCGGAAGTTATAGCCTTCCTGGTGTCACGTTGGGGTCACAGGTGACTATGTTGGTATTAGGTACTCGAAATGCGCATGCTCGAGGTGGATAGATCCAGTGCTTTAAGCACCGCCTCTGGCGGTCAGTAAGGATGGTCAGTAAGGATGAAATAGAACACTCACACTCCTTTCCTCAGTACCCGCACTCAAAAACACACACACACACACACACACACACACACACACACACACACACACACACACACACACACACACACACACACACACACACACACACACAAAATCCAATTAAACACATACCAGATCACATAGTCCTGTATTTCTGTGAACATTAATCAATGCAATGCATGCTCCTATTCATGTTTAATGGCAATTCATAACCCGAAAAGTAATAGAGTAACAATAGCCCAATTTCTAAAAATAAATCCCTCTGCGCCAAACACTTAAAATATGTCTGCACACCCAAGCACTAAGATGAACGCTGGGCATGTGCATGACAAGAGCTTCTGTTTCCTTGACAACTAAGCATGAGTTCAGGGATCCCCTTAATAGGCTGAGACCGGAGCTGTTAATAAGTTAAGTGGGCCTGCTGGTGTGCTGCTAATTCACTTCACAAACCTGACGCAAACCTCATCATCTCCTGTCCTCCAAGGACATGCAAACTAACAAGCATGTATGGACACACACACACACAATAAGATATGCAGACACAACAATACAAATTGACCTATTGCATGCACCCACCCACACACACACACACACACACACACACACACACACACACACACACACACACACACACACACACACACACACACACAGTCAGGTTATAAAAAGAAGAATGTTACTACACATGCACACTACACAGGAACATTGTGGTTTCACTGTTTTAGAAGAATCACATTATTACCTACATCCACACTTGCACATGCACTCACACATGTACATAGGCACACACATGGGCACACACTCACAAAAACATTGTGGTCTCATTGTTTTTCACAGCAGTGACATTCTCGGAGACTGCGGTGCAGCACAGAGGCTTCAGCAGAACAAAGCACAAGATGAAGGGATCACAACGCAAGGGAAAGGAAGTCTGACTGTCAAATGGCAAAGAGAGAGAGAGAAGTTAGCAAACAGGAGAAGGGGCAAATGAGCTCTGAGCCGCAGTGCTGTTTGGGAGAAAGAAAAGAAGAGGGATTAAGATTAGGGAGAAATGCATATTTTACATATTGAATGTGTGTGGATTCAGATATAGAATAGTATACCTTGCAATATCTCGTCATTCTAAAGTCCATGGTTGCCTCCTATCCCATGTCCCAAGGGGAGATACCTCCCAGACAAGTGGGATACATGGCTGTATTATAAGGTAGCTTTTATTTTGTGACTTCTAATCAACCTTAATTTTTCAAGCTATGAGGTATTAGAAATGCTGTGCAAGTAAAATTGTGTATGTTATATAATATTATCTTGGTCTCTGTGACGAAAATAATTGTGACGTTCAAACCTGTCTTTTAATTTTGGATTTTTTTTCTCTGCACATTTATTTTCACGTAATTGGCCATAGTAGCTTTGAGCTTCACCTTCAATCCACTTGACGCAGAGAACGCACCAGAGAACCAATGAGAGTGATATTGACCACGTCACAGGTGAAGCCACTCTTCAGATGAAACCAGACGACTTCACAGAACTAGTGCCCCGTGCTCGAAACAAGTCCAAGGTCTCCAGGCAGAGGGCATCCCAGCAAACATTCACCATCCCCAGACAGAGAGTACACCAGCAAACACTCAGCATCCCCCTATGTGGCTGAACATTGTAAAGGCTCACTAGCCATGTTCCACAGCAGATACGTCTCATGTGCAGGATGAGCATTGCATGCGTGGTGCGAAGCTGAGTGACCATACTTCCCCAGGTGTCTCTGTGGTCGGTCACATGCCTCTATACTCCCAACATGGCCAATCCAGCACAAACTTCTTTGTGAGATATGTTGCTTACCATGAGCTGGTCTAGTTCGATTGAAAAAACAGCCAGAGAGCTACAGAGCCTGGCAGCGATCATTTCAAAATGCTATCAGAGATCTGACATCCCCAACCACGGAGAGTCCAACACCAACACCATCTTCAACCAATAGCTCAACTCATTCCAGAGGTTACATCTCTGGCACCTATCATTATTCATGGAGTCCACAAGGTTTGCAAGCAAGTAAACAGCCCTAACAAAGCACCCTATTCCCAGAAGCTAGACCTACTGTGAAATGTCCATATCCTGTCTCTCTCTCTCTCTCTCTCTCTCTCTCTCTCTCTCTCTCTCTCTCTCTCTCTCTCTCTCTCTCTCTCTCTCTCTCTCTCTCTCTCTCTCTCTCTCTCTCTCTCTCTCTCTCTCTCGTGCGCATGCGTGAGCGTTTGTGGTGTCGGAGCGCGACCAATTTCTCTAAAGGTTTGGTTTTTACATACCTTTTCACTTTTATTTTTGTATTAGTGTCACAAGCACGTTTGAGCACTGTTTCGAGGTTTTTAAAAATACGGCGGCAGCCAGCGGTAAGTTGGTTGTTGGTTGTGCAAAAAAATGAACACGGGTTTGAGAAATCTCTCGCGCCGGCATGGCGTTAAGGTGCCGGTCGGCGTGGAGTTTTCGGTGGAGGAATGTGGGTTAGCGGCTGGTGAGGTGGTGGGCTGTGATAGTATTAAGGCATTGTCCAGAATGAATGGTGCTGTAGTTATGTTTCTAGACGCCATAGATAAAGTTAACACTCTTTTCGAACGTGGCATCGTTTTGAGAAACACGCAAACTGCAGTTTTTCCGCTTAATAATCCCTCAAAAATAGTTATTCTGTCTAATTTGCCTCCCTTTATAAGCGATGACGCTTTGGAAAGGGAATTGTCCCATCATGGGCAACTTGTGTCGGCTATAAAGATGATGTCATCGGGTTGTAAATCGCCTAAACTGAAACACGCAGTGTCATTCAGGAGACACGTGTATATGATCTTAAAGGCAGGAAGTGAATTCGGCAGCGACGGTTCCGTCATCCAATCAGATCGCGTATGCTTGGGCTTGGCTGACGTATGCCTCTGCAAAGACTACTCCCCCATCCGTCAGCCACGCCTTCCCACGTCCGTTGACTGACGGTGCAGTGGGCACGAGGCGTGACGGTGGCGAACGCTCCAACTGAACGGACGGATCCACAATGCATTGCGCGTCCGTCCCCATTCAAAGTCAATGGGCAACGGTCAACTGACGGAGGTAGTGGGCACGGGGCGTTACGCCCGTGCCCACTACCTCCGTCAGTTGTCCGCGCAATGCATTGTGGATCCGTCCGTTGACTTGGAGTGTTCGCCACCGTCAAAAAGTTGAAAAATGTTCAACTTTTTCGGCCGCGACGGATCCGTCATCCAATCAGATCGCGTATGCAAATTTAAGCACTGTGACGCGACTCGGGCTCTGACGATACTGGAAAGCGGGAAAGCGGGTCATCTTGCCTCGCAACAAGCAGGAAGAAGCGGGAAGAACCCGGCGAAGCGATTTGATTGGCTGACGGTTGCCTCTGCAAAGACTACTCCCCCATCCGTCAGCCACGCCTTCCCACGTCCGTTGACTGACGGTGCAGTGGGCACGAGGCGTTAGTGGTCGTTGGAGGTCTGGAGACGGAGCAGCAGGCTGAGGTGGCGGAGACCGATAACAGCAGTGCACCTTTTCGTTTTGAAATCGTGAATATTTCAAACAGTGTTGATCCAAAGTCAGACGAGCAAATTCAGTCTCAAAGCATTGCGGAAACAAGTCTTGTGGACATGACGGGGGATTCGTTTAATGAGGATCAAATAATGGTACAGGAGGATGGTACGCTTCTTAAAGTTCCACCCACCATGAGAAAGCAAAAAAAAGATAATAGGAAAGGGAAAGGTACTCCTGGGCCTTCAAAAATCAATTTGACAATTGAAGATAAAACAACATTGTTTTATCTTCAATAAAACAATGATCAAAAATCAAAAATGGATTTTTGTCTGCGTGTCTGTCTTGTCTTCTGTATTTTTGTTGTGTCCTTTTTTTTAGTCTGGATCAAGTAAGAACGTTTTTGGAAAAAACTAAAGGCAAAAGAGACGTTGTGGTTGAAGATTATTTTCCTGATCGTTTGCTGCTAATTGGGACTGTGCGGAAACTAATTAGCCAGAGGGGCGGTGATGGTCTTGTAGAGACAGAGGTATATAGGCTGAGGAAACTGGTGCGAAAGCTGCAAAAAAATTATGAAGATGAATGGCCAAACAGTAAATAACAATCTGTTGAGTGGATATAGGCTTACACTATTGATACGTTGCCTCTTGTTTTCAACATTTTTCATAAACATGAGTAGTTTAAGGATTGCGTCTTTAAATCTAAATGGAGCAAGGGACGTTAAGAAAAGGAATTTGCTGTATGAAGTCCTGAAAACAAAACAAATTGCCATTGCTTTTACCCAAGAAACACACAGTAGCAAGGACATTGAGGTCGAATGGCAGAGAGAATGGGGTGGGCAGGTGGTTTTTTGCCATTTGAGTTCAGTATCTGGGGGAGTTGCAATACTTTTTTCGAATTCATTTTTACCAATTTCTTTTGATTATGAAGAAGTTGTTAGGGGTTGGCTCCTAAAAATCACTGCAAAATATGAAAAAAACACGAGTGTTTTTAAATATTTACTCACCAGTTTTGCAGAGGGATAGACTAGTGTTTACAGATAAATTATCAAGCACTTTAGAAGGCTGCAACGCAACCGATTTTTTAATAGTCGGCAGTGATTTTAACTGCACCATTTGTGATTTGGACAGGAGTCACATTGAACCACATCTGCAGTCAAGGAGAATTTTAAAGTGTATAGTTGAAAGCTATGATCTGGAGGATGTGTGGCGTTCTAAACACAGTACTGAAAGAGAATATTCCTGGTCCCACTGCAGAGATAATTTTTTATTACTAGCAAGGCTTGACCGTTTTTATTGTTATGGACATCACATCCCGTTTTTTAAATCATGTTTTATGTCACCAGTAGGTTTTTCAGATCATTTTATGGTAACTGGCACTGTTTTTATTAATGGGGTCAAACCTAAGAGCGCATACTGGCATTTTAATACAGATTTATTAAATGATGGGCATTTTAGCCAATGTTTTATTTATCTATGGAGCACCTGGAAGTTGGAGAAGGCGAAATATAGCTCTCTTCAACAATGGTGGGATATTGGCAAGATACAAATACAACAATTTTGTAATCAGTACACTTTTAACGTCACTAGAGACACCCTCAGATCAATCAAAGATCTAGAGGTAGATATTGTGGAACTCCAGACTACATACGGATCCACAGGAGATCGAGGTCAGATGCATGCACTCAAAGCTCAAAAAAGCCAAGTTGGCGGATCTGCTGGGGATCAAAGCACAGGGAGCCTTGATCCGGTCTAGGTTCCAGAACATTGCGGAGATGGATGCTCCCTCAAGATTCTTTTTTAATTTAGAGAAAAAGAATGGACAGAGCCGTCTCATCCACTGTCTTAGATCTGCTGATGGATGCGAACTCACAGAATCTTCAGATATTAGGAGCTGCAGAGTTCTTCTCTAAATTATACACCTGTGAATACAGCGACAACCCAGACGGTCTGGGTTGTCGCTTTCTCAGTAACCTACCCCAAATATCTGAGCAAAAAAGAGCTGAAATGGGACAACCTATTTCAATGCAGAAGCTAACAGTTGCATTAGAGGGCATGAAAAAGGGCAGACCACCAGGGGTGGAGTTTTTCAAAGCTTTTTGGTCCTTTCTAGGGGAAGATCTTCTGGCTGTTTTAAATGACAGTATGGAGAAAGGTTGTCTTCCTCTTAGTTGTAGGAGAGCTGTCCTCACTCTTCTACCTAAAAAAGGTGACCTCTGTGAGGTTAAAAACTGGAGGCCAGTAAGTCTACTGTGTACTGATTACAAGATTATCTCGAAAGCATTGGCAAATCGTCTGAGGGACGTGATGGATCAGGTTGTTCATATTGACCAGTCCTATTGCATCCCTGGCAGATCGATTAGAGATAACATTGTGTTAATTCGAGACTATTTGAACATCTCCAACTCATTGGATCTCCAGCTTGGTTTTATTTCTTTGGACCAAGAGAAGGCTTTTGACCGGGTGGAGCACCAATACCTCTGGATAGTGTTGGAGGCTTTTGGTTTCTCCCCTGGTTTCATTGCTATGATCAGGGTGCTCTATAGTGGGGTTGAAAGTGTACTGAAAGTCAACGGTGGGTTAAGTGCTCCTTTTAGTATTGGCAGGGGTATTCGACAGGGTTGTAGTGTCTCGGGTATGCTTTACTCAATTGCAATCGAACCCTTACTGTGTAGGCTTAGGAAAGAGATGTTATCGTAGCTATTAGGGAGGATAGTGATGTCCAAGCATTGACCCATATTGTGGAGCTTTATGGGAAAATATCATCCTCAAAAGTGAATTGGGCTAAGAGTACTGCATTAATTGTAGGAAAATGGTAAAGAGAAAGACCAAAACTACCTGAAGGGCTTTTATGGGTCACAAATGGCATCAAGTACTTAGGAGTTCATTTGGGGGATGAGTCAATGGCCATAAAGAACTGGGAAGGAGTGGTGGAAAGAATGCAAGGCACTTTTAAGAAGTGGAGATGGCTCTTACCTCGTATGTCATTTAGGGGGCGCACCATTATTGCTAACAATCTTGTGGCACCTGTATTATGGCATCGACTTAGCGTTTTAGACCCCCCAGCTGGTCTTTTAGCAAGGATTCAGGGCATTATTCTAGATTTATTTTGGGATAAGTTGCACTGGATACCACAAGATGTTTTATATTTATCTAAAGAAGAAGGAGGGCAGGGTTTATTCCACCTTGAAAGTAGGAAGGTAGCTTTCAGACTAGAGTTTTTTAAAAAGTCTTCTTTATGGGCCACCAGGCTTACCATGGAGGCCAGTTGCAGAATTGATTTTAGGTCGAGTTGGAAATTTGAACTTTGGTAGGGAATTTTGCTTTCTTGACTCATCTTTCTTTAATCTTAAATGTTTGCCACTTTTCTATGCGAGTGTTTTTAAAATGTCGAATATGATGGATAAAACTGCTTTGGACTCTAATCCATCACTTCACTGGCTTCTAAGGGAGCCAATTCTAAAAGGAGCACGGCTGGAGATTCCCTGGCAACCTGGATCTCTAATCAGATGTGGTGTGGTGACAGTGAAAACCTTTGTACAACTGACTGGAGGGAATATAGCTGACACAATGGCACTCGCTGCCAAACTGGAGATCCACTCACTTCGCATCACGGAACAACTTCTTGCAAGCCTAAGGAATACTGTATCAGAAGAGAAACATAACCTACTGAAAGACTGGAGTAATGGACTGAAGATACCAGATCAGAATGACCCTTTTCCGCGGTTGGCTGTTAAGGCCAAACTAACAGACTCTGAGGAGCTGAGCCCCCTTCTGGAGGTGGCGAGTAAGGAGTGGATGGCACTGGACTGTATTAAGGGGAAAACTCTGTATAAAGTGTGTGTTAAAGCTGTGAACAAAGGGAAGCTAAAGACTAGAAAGGATACACCCTGGAGAGAACATTTCAGGGTCAAAGGAGAGACAAAACCTGCCTGGGGCATGTTGTACAAGCCACCGTTGGCTAAAAACATTGGTGATATTCATTGGCGAGTACTACATGGGATAATTGCAGTGAATGCTTTCATATCTATTTTAAACCCTGCCGTTTTAGATCCATGCCCATTTTGTTCTTTAAGAGAGACTATTTTTCACTGTTTTTTATATTGTTGCAGATTGACACCGTTATTTACTCTGCTTAGAAGTTTGTTAAATTCCTTTGGAGAGAATTTTAGCGAGCAGGTTTTTATTTTTTGTTTTTCATATGGCAAGATGAAAAAGAAAAAGGGGAGATTGATTAATTTCTTGTTTGGGCAAGTAAAACTTGCGATCTACTATAGTAGAAAGCAGAAAATAGACAGTGGTCAAGCTAAAGAGTGTGTTGCAACTTTCAAGGGTTTGGTAAAAGCAAGGATTTTACTAGAATTTAAGTATTATGAACAGATGAAAGATCAGGATTCATTTAAAAACATTTGGGATGTTGATGGTGTTTTGTTTTCTTTTGTTGATGGTGAGTTACATTTTTTAAATGGTATAGGTTAATATATCTGTTTTGGTAAAGCTAATTTAGCTTAAAAAAAGAAAAAAAAGAAACAACCATTGTAAATTAAGAAATGTAACAATAAAGTCATTTTAAAAATCAATCTCTCTCTCCATTATCTGCTGCTCTCACTCCTCCTTCTCTCAATCATCTGCTGTTGTCTCTCTTTTCTCTCTCCACCATCTGCTTATGTCCCTCCCTCTCTCTCTTCTCCCTCTCTCTCTCTCACCTCCTTCTCTCCAACATATCCCACTGTCGATCATCTGGTGCTGTCTCTCTCTCCTCCTTCTCCCAATCATTTGCTGGGATCTCTCTTTCTTTCTTCTCCCTCTCTCCATAATCTGCTGCTGTCTCTTTCCCTCTCCTCTCTCTCTATCATCTGCTGCTGTCTCTCTCTCTTCTCCTTCTCTCAATCATCTGCTGCTGTCTCTCTCACTCTCCTCCCTCTCTCCATCCTCTGCTGCCTTCTCCCTCCCTCTTCTCCCTCTCTCCATTACTGTTGCTTTCTCTCTCCTCCTTCTCCCAATCATTTGCTGGGATCTCTCTTTCTTCTCCTTCTCTCCATCATCTGCTGCTGTCTCCCTCTCTCCATCATCTGCTTCTGTCCCTCTCTTTTCTCCCTCTCTCCATCATCATTCCAAAATGACAGAATGTCTCAAGCTGTGGTTGACATTTTTTTCTTTTCAGATCTTTTCAGCTTGAATTTACCACAATTTCAAAAAAATCCTCAGTAGGATAGAGCTGACCTGTAGATAACGTATCGGAGGGGCTGAAGAAGTAAAAATCTCTATGTTTACATGTCAATGTTCACATGTTAACTGACCAGGTGTGATTCCTTTCATCTGCACATATAGTCTATATGTATTGATTCAATTGAACCTCATCGATGTTGCCAGACTGTTGAGTCTGGGTTGAGATGGAGGCCTTGGGCTCACACACACACACACACAAGACACATAACACACACACCCCCTGGACTCACCGCCTTCTGGACTCCCTCCCCCTCTCCGTCCCTCGTTACAGTACAGTATGCCGTGAGTGATGCGACGCGCCCGTTGGCCGCGTCCTCCTCCCGGTGTCTGAGCTGGGACACCTCCCCTCCCCGATACCCTTACCCCCTCCCACATGTGTTTGTGATGTTTTTGATGTGTTGCTTATGTGCTGAGTTTTTTTTTGCTAATCCCTACACTGTGCCTCCCTTAGAGGAGCATAGCTTGGGAATTAACTTTTTTTTCCCATGTTTACCCTCTTGTTTACCTTTTTCTTATCTAACGAGGGAGCGCATGTGCGCCCTGACAGTCTCTCCGTCCTGTCTCCCCACACTGTCTTTTATGTTTCTTGGAAGGGATGTAACTGGTAATTTCGTTGCTCTGTACTTGTGACATGTACAATGACAATAAAGTATCTATACATAATTATACTTGCGAAATATTAATTTGCGAAAATATAACAATGATTTTTGTTGTAAGTGTTGGTTTATCTGTAGTATCTGCCACATGAAATGGCCGGTATTTCACGTTGTCTGTTAGTTTAAAATGGTGAATTAATGATTCTAAAGACCAGGTTACTCTTTTGTTATTTTATTTCATGATGTTTTACAATTAATGTTTGTATGTATGTATCTATGCACAAAGTGTAAATGAAGGAAGGAAGGAAAAAAGGGTAGCTGCTTCATCTGTTCTTTTTAGAATTGTATGTCTTGATGTCCCGGGGCCCCGAGATACCCGAGGGCCAGAAGGCCCTCGGGTATGTTTCGGTGCAGGGGTCCCAGTTAGGCCCTAGAATAAGGTATTCAAATTTCAGGGCGGTAGGACCTTCCTATCTCAAAAACGTTTTTTCCACCACATTCTGAACCATTAGGTCTTGCAGGCACCACTTCTGAGGGGCTTTGTCCAAATGTCCATATGGGAAAACTTTTTTTCTCTAAGGGCTAAAACTCAAAATCTCGGATATGTCGTTCTCGGGGCCCCGGGTAATGTGTGTAAACATTTTAGCATCCATAGCTGTCTCGAAAAGGCCGGAAAAGGGGCGTGACCTCCTGAGGTGTGTAGACACAGCTGGCCTGTGGCCATGTTTTGAAGTCTGGGGTCAAAAGGTCAAAAGGAGCCGGCAGATAACAAAAAGTTAATGTGTGTTTCTCTCATAACTTTTTGTCATTATTAAAGAGAGGCCTGATTCTCAGATATGCATGTTGGATGGCTAGGGTGTAGGTCTGGGAAGAACTTCAGGCCAAAATCTTGCAAGCGAGCCGCTGGGTGAGGTGCAACGAGATGGAGCACTTGCTGAGTCATTTCCTGTAGGGCTAGAGCCACAGGTTGAAGCGTATGCATCCTTTGAGATATATAAGAGACCCCAAGGTACAGCTTACTTAAAGGTTCTAGACTCAGTCACCTATTGTGTCACTCCATTTAGGGCTTCGGCCTCCTAATTGAACATTGTAGTATAATTGAATGCCCTCTTTCATATATATGATACCTCCACCACTGGGCCGTGGCAACAATTCTCCAAATCCATATGGGGAGGGGGGGGGATGCTTGTGGACAGTAGGGGCATAGGCGTCGATTACGGGGGGGACGGGGGGGACATGTCCCCCCCCACTATTTGAAATACGAATTTTGTCCCCACCAGTTTTAAAAATGTGCAAACCAATTGCGACTGAAAAAATCCCCACATACTCAACCAAAATCGTCGAGTCTAAAATCATGCGATAGGCGCGCTCGAAGACATCATTTATTAGATAGGCCTACCTTATAAACCGTTGGAACACACAAGACCGGAACCCATAGCAACGCCGGTAAACAAACCCCGACTCCCGAGAAGCCCAATCCCTATGAGCTCCCCGCGCTACGGCCATCCGGAGGCACACAGAGCTTTTGGCCGTGATATTATATATACAATTATATTATATTATATACTATTATATATAGAGCTCCGAGAGTCGCAAACGGCAACAATCACTTTCTCCTCCATGCTGCAGTACACCCCGGACTGCACTGCGCTGAGTTTGACGGTTGAACGCTGATTGGCTGTTACGTTACACATGTCACTCAGTGGCCACGCTGTTGAACGCTGATTGGCTGTCAGCACGTGAAATTTGTGTCAAAGTTGAAATTTGTCGCGCCACAAATCCTCGTGAACGCGCTCGCCTGTGCACGGCGAAAGTGTGGCGCGACTAATCAAAAAGACAAAACAAAAATTTGCCCGATACGCGTCTATACGTTCACTTTGTATGGGATCTTGTTGTCCCGTTGCGTGTGAACGCACTGGAGAAGTTTGAAGACAGACAGCCAAAATTGAAATTTTTATTCAGAAAATAGCTGGTCCTTTTGCTTCCTATAAAAAGCATGTTTGTGACACTGGATATCGAGATGGATACGTTATCTAGCCTGCATGTGGAGTGCCACATAAGGTAAGAAATTGGTTTAGTAAACTTTGCTGCTGGTTCTGTTCGCTCGTGAATCGTGATGACCTGGCCAAAGGTTTCCCACGGTCCCAAGCGATTGTGATCTGATTCTGGTTGGTTATCCAGTTAGTATGCATTGTATATATAGATTGCAGCTAGTAGCAGTTACACACGGTGCGATTGCTATGCCAATGTGGTTATAGTTGGTTTTGTCTGATTGAGATAGGCCTATGTGACGACTTGGAGGCTGGTAGGCCTATCCTGACATAAATATGTTCTCGCATAACCTGTGTGATTATCCTAAACTGAAGGGGATTTTATTTGCGGACAATTTTCTTATGTTGCAACGAGTGAAGTCTACATTGGTCCTTCGCAAGTGTTTACTGGTGGTCAGGATTTGGCAGATGCAATTCTCCTCTGGGTGCTTGTATTTTTCTTCTTTTTTTAATGCAGCATAACATGCTACCAGCAACCCTTGCTCGTCTTCAAAAGGTTGATGCTCAGTACCTCGTTTCATTTCGTACCCCCTTTACAGTCTGGCATTGTTTGTCTGGTAAACTTTGTTGATGTCAAGATAAGTGTTAAATTGCCAACACTGTTCTTTGTCCTGTGTGCACTAGTATTAGGCCTACATATCCCGAGCCAATACCCTGGTGTTTCCAACGCCGTTTTGCAAAACAAGCCAAAACACAAACTGTGGTTTTCAACTTTTATTGTTCGAATAGGATCTTCATAGGGCTGGCCCGAATGCCATTTTTCAGGCTTCGAATACTTCGGTTTTTCGGAGCGAATATTCGAATACTCGTTCCAGAAAAAAGCACCATCAAAAACAACATTAATAATCCTTATATACTCCCTCGAACCGATTTTGACAGTATCTGCATATTTTGTTGACGATTTAATAGCTTTTGACCGTTAATTAGTAGGCCTAAGTAGGTTGAAGTTCCTTCGTTTTTCCCCGTGAAAGCGAACAGCTGTTGCTCCGTTCCAAATCAGCTGTTCTCTGCCATCTCAGCCCTTACGGGAGCTTTTCAATTAATCCTGGAACGTGCATCTTTTCAGGGAATTTGTACAATAAATCCATAACAAATACCGAATATTGATTGTCTTATGTGTCCATATTATATCCATTATATTGACTGGGTATTCCCAAGACGCTCACGCTCTGCAGCAAGCCAGTCACAGTTGATTGGCGCGGCGCTGTACAGCGAACGTAAACAAACAACTAAGCTAAGGTTTTAAGTATTACTTTTCCTCCAGAGATCCCGCTAATGTTGTGTTATAAAGTAAAGGGAAACAAGATATATATTCTTCCTCCACCTCTCTCGCTTCTCTGCTTGGTGTCGCTGACGCTTATAGTTTGCCTCCCTCGCTCTGGTAAAGTCACGTACGTGAAAATAAATAAATAACGAAGCTCCGAAATACTGATTTAAGCTTCAAATACTAATTTTCCGAACCGGTATTCGAATATTCGAATAATTTCAACACCTGACAATACACTGTAGAGCATATTGTAATGCAGCGTTGACTGGATGAATAGCTTACATAAGGGTACCCAGCACTTTTCAGACCACACTCAAGCTTATGGTTATTGTCCCCACCACTTCTAAAAACAAACTGACGCCCTTGAGTAGGGGTGTACACTAGACATAAATAGGAAGCAAACTCAGGAGAAGGAATGACCTATCACAAATATTTATTGAATAAATTGTTTCAAATAACCCTGCCTCGTTAAATCAATGAGCTTGGTGTTTTGCTTTCAAAAATAGGTTATAGAAGAAGTCTAAACTGCAGAAAATAAAAACATACAAGCTGCTTTTTAAGGATACCTTGGAATATCTGTCTATTTTTTAACCATTGGACCCTAGTTTACGACAAAAACAAGACAATTGACGGCAGCTCCTTTGCCGCGTGGTTTTTAGAGCCATGGAAGGATTAGAGGGGGGCGGTCGATAGCAACCACCATAGCAACCATGACGGTCAAGTGACTGGATGCAGCCCCGTTGAAAAAAATAGAATACCACCCTACACACCCAGGAGATTAATGATATTTAAATGATTATGACCATGGGGGGGGCATACAAGTCTTTTGGCCATTCGTAGTGTTGATCAGCAGAGAAATAATTTGTCCGCAAAGACGGTGACGTCGCTTAGCAACGGAAGACGCTGGGGTTGACAAGTCACCGGACTACTACCCATCCAAGTGAACGGAGCGTTCCACGGCATTGAGAAGACCCATGTAATAAAGGCCAATAATATTTAGGCCAATAAACCAATGATGAAGTAAAAATAAAAACGCTCGATCAAAGGCCCGGCCCGAGGATAGTGGTGGGAAATATCGGAAATATCGAGCCCAACCCGACCCGCGGGCCGGGTCGGACTCGGGCAGAGAATCTAAACACTGACTGGAACTACTTAGCAGGTGTCTGTAGGCCTATATCAGGAGCTAATGCACGCCCTGCAGCCAATCAGAATACGAGTATTCCCCCAGACCGTGGAATAAACAATATAATTCACAAGTTATAATCAACCCCTACACATCAATATTAATGATAACCCATTAAATACGGTATGATTTCTAGATGTCATGGCAACGTCCGCTCGTGACACTGGACTTGCGAGGCATCGACGCAGACTTTCATTCACGTAGCCAAAAACAAGACAATAGATGGCTAGATAAAATAAACATCAAGACATACAATTCTAAAAAGAACAGATGAAGCAGCTACCCTTCTTTCCTTCGCGGTTTGCCTACAGAGCAGCGCACCTGCATTTAATATATCCGTGAATTGTCACAATTTTTCAGAAGGTGAAAGTAGAAATGGGTGGCCAAAAGCTGTCATATTGTTAGTTATCACAGACAATTTTCAACAATGAATGATCTCTACGGAGCTCCTTAAGGGACATTAGGGAGAACGCTCCCGGACAGAACCTTAGTTTGGAAGTCGTGCTTAGTGACACGACAAATACTTCCAATTGAAATACAAAATGTAGAAAATACGTGTCCCTGATCACGTTTCAATAGATTAAATAACGTGACAGTGTCACGTATTTTCATGAGACCGGGTTCGAGCGTGTGCATGGGGTGAATTGCGTGTGTCTCACGCCGAATGCGTGAGACTTGAGAGCCCTGTACTTACGTGACACAAACCAGCACCGCAAACGTTCTCCCCCGCTTCAGATGACGTCTTTCTTTATAGGTTCATGGGTCTGATGCACCGATTTCTCATGCTGATATTTCTGATAGATTGTCTCATTACACGCTAAATAATATAATTATAGCCTAATTATATATATAGCCTATATATATATATATATATATATATATATATATATAGGCAATATATATAATTAGGCAATATATATATATAGCATTTGTGGTTTTGGCATAAACATAACTAGGGTGCACTGTACTATCTGCGCACACCCTTTCTGAAGCCTCTCTCTCTCGCTCTCTGTTCCTCCCTCTCTCTTTCTCTCTCTCGTATCGTTTTGTGGAGCAAGTTAATTGTCTGAGAAATGCGTGTTCTGTGCACGTTCGTTTCAGTTTTTGAGGAGGTCTGCTTAAAAAATCGGAAATATTGACATATGTATATACAGTAACTAGGGTGTACTGTACTGTCTGGCAAACCATTCTGAAGCCTCTCTCTCTCTCTCGCTCTCTCATACATAATTATTTCATGGCAAAATCAATCATCTTTCATTCTGTTTTCGATTTAACTCTCTTCAGGCAGCAGAGAGAGAGGTCATGTTTCCCGAAGCTCCGCTAGGCATTGGAAAAAACTACTTAATTCATCGTTCAGATCTACTTTATCTTATTTTATTTCATGATCATAATACCCAACAGTATATAGTTTGTTTCCGTCGCCCTCAATCGCTCGATTCAACAATACATTTTGGCACTTTTTACTCCCGGATCAGACCGCAGAAAAAGCCTTGGACTTTCCTATCGCCAACATGCCTCTGTATTCGGATATCTCAGGCACGGAGACTGGGAAATGCACAGACTGCACCAAACTGCAACAGACGGTGGCTTTATTTGAAACGAGACAAGCAGCATTAAAAAAATGCAAAGGACTCCTACAGGACACAGTGCCGATGGGTGAGTTTGCTGAGCTCACTCAGATACAGCAAGATGATCAAAGTTACACTGTATCCTTCCCGAAGCTGGACAAGAGAGAGACAGTTCCAGCTGCGTCTCACTGGCACAGAGTCGGCGCTAAGCCAAAGCAACATACCAAAGTGAATCAACAAGTTCACTCAACGCCAAATGCTAAGCTACCCAAAGCTAAAGTTACATGTATCAGCCGGATTAGCCCGTCACTGAAATTAACCCTGCCACTGAAGAACCGGTTCCTGCCACTTCAAGAGTCCACGAACGCGCCTGCCACTGATGCACCCCTGAGCCCCGAGATGCGTCCGGACGGACAGTGCGGACAGAGACGGAACAATAACCAGTCGCCATTGAGGCGAGCTGCGCATGCCTCGGCCACCTGTGCACCCCTGACACCTGAAATGACCTCCAGCCTCATCTCTCCCATAGCTATCTCTCCAGCCCCAATTTCTCCTCCCTTTGCGATTTTCCAGCCGAATATAAGAGACTGGAATATGTTGCCAGCAAACTTATATCTGTGTCATTGATAGCATCGCCATGTCATGGCGACAGGCTGATAACACCCAAGAGGATGGCGCCCCAGCCCCCCCCCCCCTGTACTGATAGTAGTCCTGAGTATTACTGAGACAAAAAAGGGTTCAGCCGTAGACACAGTATAAAGGAAGTTTCACATAATCTGCTGAACCAAAGGTGCACTTTTATCACTTTAATCCGACTTTTCACTAAATCAAACAAACGGATTTACACATATATACTGTATATACTGTATATATATATATATACATAATATATATTATACCGGAGCACATGGGTTCTGCGACCACTCACGTCCATGTCTTAACCGGAATCGCAAAGGGAATTTTGGTATGATACCATTCAAATGATTCCTTTACGATTATATTGACATTACATTTGTTTAACAAAATGGTATTTGAATCAACGGTTTAGAAACAGAATCCTAATACTCAATTATTTTTATCCAATGTAATAAATAAATAAATTTCACGGCCACTTAACAATGGTCATGCGCTCTCGAATATCTTTCACCCTGAAGATAAAATTGTACTCTGCATTGGAACCAGTTCGTGATCTCTAAGCTTCCCTACATGGCTTCCTGAACACAGGCGGCAGTCAGTACGTTTACATGCACTGCTTATTCCGATAAAAGCCATATATATAGATTGACACGAGCCTATGCTTAACCCTAACCAGTGACACTTTGTGGTCAGCTTAGCTCAGGAGGTAGAGCAGTTGTCTTTTGACCAAAAGGTTGCTAGTTCGATCCCCAGCTCCTCCTAGCTGAGTGATGATGTGTCCCTGAGCAAGACACTTAACCCTAACTGCTCCTGACGAGCTGGCTGTCGCCTTGCATGGTTGACTATGGTTGACGTCGGTGTGTCAATGTGTGTATTAAACACAGAAATAGATAAAATCGTCTGCTAAATTGCCTAATCGTAATTGGCTATGCCCCTTGTAACATGCCTGGCTCCGGCATGAACATAAACTGGGGAGGCCTCACGCAGGGTAAAGGAATAACAATGATTTATTACATAAGATTGAACAGAACTAAGGTAAAGTTAATGGGATGTGGTGTAAGTCAGTAATATGTAATGTAACTAAAAGTGTGGTGAGATCAGTCATTGGAACAACCAAACAAAAGCCTAAAGCCAGCAGAGGAGAGGAGAGAGACCTGGGTGTTGGCACGGCAGGTCTTTTCTACCCTCCCCAATCAGCAGGGTCATTGCACACACCTGAGACCTGCACGCAAGAAAGGGAGGTGACAGAACAGGCAAGCAGCACAAATGGGCGGAGCCTTGAGAGACCCACCTGGGTCGTTACACCCTCAATTCGACAACTGCAATTGGCAGTTTGTACATGGCGGTGAAAAAATCAACAAAGGCATATTAATAATCCAATCATAGTCGGACTAACTGAATATTTCGATTTTCTTGAGTGTCATGTAAATGTGTCTGCCTCTGGAGTCCTTTCAGTGTGGATGTAGAGCACTTGGAATAACACATGAACACACCACGCGTTTGCATTTGCAACCTCAGCCCTCCTTGTTCCCATTATGGTACACCTTGACCTAGGGCTGGGCGATATGGCCTAAAATAAAAATCCCTGATTTTTTTCATAAAAAATCCGATTTCCGATTTAAATCGATTTACATAAAAAAGCATTATGGCAGGCCCTGCCATTGTAAACAGTGTAACCTGTAAGATAACATAAAATGTAAAACATATAAAATATAAAATAAAATATTTCTGTAAACATAAAATATTTCTAATGATAAGAGGACTTCTGATAAAGTGCCAACATAACATTCAAACTTTCAACACTGGTCATAAATATACAGTGTTTTGCAAACGGTAATAATTACCTTAAGAAAGGGAATAGTAACGGGAGAAGAATGAGGAAAAACACACACGCACGCAGCTCTTTCCTTCACTCGTCTGTATTGAATGAGGAAGAGGAGTGCGATCCCCCTACTGGAGCCCCGAGGCATTACCAAAAGATCGACGAATTACCAACAGATCGACGAATTATTAAACCACACAGATATATTTCAAATGAATTATGTTTACCTCAAAATAGATTATACATATATGAATAAATTGTGGTATACAACTTGTCAAACTCGCTGCCATGTTTGTGTATCACTTTGGTAAATGCGCGCTCTGTGCGGGGGGAGGGCTGAGCCCGGGACTCTCTAAATCGACGCCACTTCGACCTGGGCGGGACTTTACGTCCTACGTCACTCGCTATGGGTGTGCATGTGTGCGCATAGCCGTCACTCGCGATGGGTGTGCATGTGAGAAAGGTTTTGGCTTTAATGTCTATGGGTTGGTAATAGCGGTTCTGATGATTTTTCTGATGGAAAAGTGGTCTTTTATTTCCATAATCTTAGTTCAGTGAACGCATAAACCCGTTTGTTAGTTAGCAGTTCAACAAAATGCGATCTCTTTGTTTACAGTTACCAACGACCAACTGATGATTGGGGGTTCGATTCCCTAGTGATGCAAGGTTTTTTCTTTCATTTTGGACTGCACACACATCGCGAGTGACGGATACTCGCAGAATTTACACACATCACTGTCTGTCTTTACAATTTCTAGGCAACCGAAGTTTAAAGATTGTCAAGTGGTTAACTCTTGAATCGCATGTACTAAGACCTGATGGGTTAGTGGTCAGAGAGCAACTCATTAACGCGGGGATAAGGGGTTCGATTCCTTAATGAAGCTAGCTTTTTTCTTTCATATTGGACTGGATGTTTGTATGCCATTTTGCGTAACTTGTAGTTTATGATAAAGAAATGTTACTGGGGTTAAGGTTAGGGTAACGCTAAGGGTAAGACACAAAGTGTTTTTGCAACACAATATTTCTTACAATAACAAAGTCCAAAGTTTTGATGACTCCAGTAGGAAACTTAAGATACCTAGAGAAATGCGTGAGTGCTCACAAAACATCAACAAGTCAGCAGTGTGGTACAGGGTGATCATTTCTGATATACAGTACAAAAGCTGAAACCATTAGCCAGGAGTGGGAAAGATGCAGACGCAGACGTGGGAAGCAATAAGACGCACCAACACACAGTTGCCTGTTGCAAAATGGTTCAGAGTTTAATATAAATAGTTAGGGTTAGCTGGTATGGCGTTATCTGGTATGACTATAGTCTAATGTTAGCTTAGTTCGTGTTGTTTCGTCATGTTAATCGCTGGTAATAGTAAGTCATTTGTAGAAATATAGCCTATCATCACAGACTGTAGGAATGTCACCCACCCTCCATCGCGTACGACACTGACGCTCGTAATCTGTAGTGCAAGGGAGTTCGTGCACAGATCCCTGAGACAAACGGCTACGCGCACACATGCAAACCCATAGCGAGTGACGTCGATTTAGAGAGTCCCGGCTGAGCCCATTCCAAACTACGGGAGCTGAGAGGGAAGCGTTTGCGGATGTTGAAGAGAAAACCAATTTTAATTTGAACAAGTCGACGTGAGCTACACACTCGAATTAATCGATAATATCGGTTTATCGCCCAGCCCTACCTTGACCCCGTGTCTCAGTATTGATGTACTCGTTTGACGGTTGGCCTGACTGGCACACAGCAAATTCATGGGTGTTATATTTCCGGCGTTTTGACAAATTAACGACGTCGCAGTGATAACTGTTGTACTATCTACACTAATGGTGTAGCTTCAATTAAACGTCATCGTTGATTGGCAGCGTTAGTGTCAATCAACACCTATTCACCTTATTCCGCTCTAGACAACGGGCGCTGCCATGACACCGACTCCGGTTTCTTACTTCCGGTTTGAGGTGATTGACCGTGAATAAATATGAGTTCAGGCACCACTTGTGCGGTTGTTGGTTGCTCAAATAATTCGAAGAAAATTAAAAACCTTTTAGAAACTGAGTGCTTTGATCACAAAATACGAAGGAGAGGATGTCCTTGTCCGGTTCCCTATCGGCTACATTCAATGCCACAGAGCAGACGTTTAGACTGGCTAGCTGTGCTTAAACTGAAACATCCGCCGAAAAAAGTTTATGTCTGTTCGCACCATTTCGTTCACAAACGACCCACCGAAGACCATCCCAACCCGGAATTATTCCTTGGATACGACAGACCAGTAGTGAAGAAGAGACGAACAATTGTTCGTGTCGAAGCGACAGGTAAGCCACTTTCAATGTTGAATTATGTAAGCGATCGCATCACTTTACAGGTAAACTCCAGTTGTTTACATTTTTACGAGCTCCACCAGCCAGTGCTACAAAAATATTTGGGCAGTCTAACCTACATTTTTATGAATAATATGCCCATTATGTCGCTGGATAGAGTAGATGTGTTGAAAACATGTCCATTATTGGTTTATTCCTGAATGCCACTGTAGTTAGTGCCAGTGGTATGAATTC
Source organism: Gadus macrocephalus (assembly GCF_031168955.1). Classification (NCBI taxonomy): domain Eukaryota; kingdom Metazoa; phylum Chordata; class Actinopteri; order Gadiformes; family Gadidae; genus Gadus; species Gadus macrocephalus. Next base: position 23,325,821 of record NC_082396.1, read on the forward strand.
CTCTGAGGGCTATCGTAGAGCTGGCTGCTATCGTTATGTTGGTCAGTCCTGAGCGAGGAAGAGCTTCCACCACCATTTGACATAGGCTTTTACTGTTATGTTGTCAGTGAGAGAAACGTTGACAGAAACTGTAGCGTTTAACATAGCCTATGTGCCCTGTTTTTACAGCAACAGCAGAAGTGACAGACCAGGAGGATGAGGGCATACCTGAGGTGCCACAACAACCATCACACAGCACTGTTTCCAGCCAGTGGGAAGATCCATCGCTCTGGGACCACAGCTATGGTGAACAGCAGGGTGTTGAGGAGACGGCCGAAGATGCCACAACACAAACTGAAGATTTCAGCTATTCCATGCTTCAGAGTGATGCAGATTCGTTCCTCTACACTGGAGTCTCACTGGAAACCTTCAACTCTCTTGTTTCCACCTTAGAAGGATTTGCTGAAAGGGCTTCTGTTTTGTCAGTGCGTGATCAGATACTAATGACACTGATCAAATTGAAATTGAATCGTGTGCTTGGTGACCTTGGTAGGCAGTTTCATGTGTCTCAGAGTGTAGCCAGTAAGGTCATCTCTTTCTGGATCGATAAAATGGAGGAGGTCTTACGCCCTCTTATTATCTGGCTTCCAAAAGAAACCATTAAGGCCACCATGCCAACTGCATTCAAGCGCTTTTTCCCCAACACCACCTGTGTCATCGACTGTAGCGAAAGTTTGTTACAGAAGGCGAAAAATCTTGACTCTAGAGGAGAGTCCTACAGCCATTACTACTCGCACAATACAATCAAGTACCTTGTTGTTGTTGCCCCATGTGGCTTAATCATGTTTATCTCAAGTGGATATGGAGGACGCGCCAGTGACAAGTTTATCACTATGAACTCTGGTATCTTGGACTATTTGAGGCCTGGAGATGAAGTCATGGCAGATCGTGGGTTTTTAATTCGTGATTTATTGTTTGAAAGAAGGGTCAAATTGGTTCTGCCCGCTTTCACTAGAGGGGGTTCTCAGCTAACTGAGGAACAAGTCACAGCAACTCGCAGGATTGCAAATGTGCGGATTCATGTTGACAGAGCAATTAGGCGACTTAAAGTATATAAGATCTTGTCTCATGTCATACCAATAAACATGACGCCCAAAATTGAAAAAATCCTCAGAATCTGTGTGGCCCTAGCCAACTTAAGGGGTGATCTCATCTGTGAGCGATAGGTGACAACGGTTGTGTTCTGATGCTGTTGGGGTAGGGGTAGGGCGCACGCACGCGCACACACACACACACACACACACACACACACACACACACACACACACACACACACACACACACACACACACACACACACACACACACACACACACACACACACACACACACACACACACACCCTTTATACATCTACAGAAAGGTTTACAGAAAGACTGATTACAAAAAGACTGATTACACAATATGTGACCTGAAATTGATTTAATAACACTACTTTGTACATCTACATAAATTGCTCCTGTATATTTCGTATTGACACTTGCTTCCTTTTGTAATTGTACTGTTTATATTTACTCTTTGTATAAGATTTGTTTTTACAGAAAGACTGATTACACAATGTGACATTAAACTGATTTAATAACACTACTTTGTAATATTCACCTATCTACAACAATACTTAATCTCAGCATATATGGAATTGATTGCATAAAAAAAATACTTCATACTGTTAACAGCAGCAGCAGCTGCAGCATAAAATGTTTCTTATTTAGGTGCTTTTTTATGAATTCATTATGCTCACATATCTGTTGTGTAGTTTCAGTTGCTGACCAACGAATTCATCTACAAGCTGGGGCAACATTGTTGAGAAATAAAATCTCTTCAGATGTCCTACCCTCTCCAGAACATAGGGCTCATCAAATGGTACAGTGAACATAACTGTGTCGTTTGGGCTCCAGATAAACAGTTTGGCCATCTTCAGACCGGCACAGAACATACCTATTTGTACCTGCATGTAATATCCTCGGCTACCTGTTTTCTGAAGTTGTGGTACTCCATCTACTAGCTTGATATCACTGCAGGTATGGTCAAGCTGATCCAAGAGGGTAGAATGGAGTTTACTTGGGACGGGACATTTTATTTCTAGTAGCACAGATGAGTCAATTACCCCATCTGGGCTTGCTGACAACCATGGCTCTGTAACATTAACAGTGATGCCCATTTGTGTAATGCTCATGCCTTGCTCTCTACGTGCATTGCCAGCAACCACCTCATTCTCTTTACCATAATTTGTGGCGTAGTTGCCACGAAAGGAGGGGTAGAGGTGCTCTGCAATGAATTTGTCTGGATTGGTGGATGCTCTATAAGGAACCTTTTTAGCTGCACTTGCAGTTATTCTTAGTTTTCGTGCGTTGTGCCACAAATCTGAAGAACTCTGCTCCCTTGTCTCAGATTCTAGAGTAGAAGCCTGTGCACTACTCACTTGAACATAACACTCATAAAAGCTTTTACATGTCTCACATGTGAGATCAGAACCAGCATGGGTTTGATGAGGTCTTAAAAATCTTGCATCTACTGCAGTATGTGCAAGGCTACAGGGTTGCACTACTGGTTTGGCTCTGTAACACTTGCCCAACAGACTGTTTTTTAACTGGAAAAGTGGCTTTGTTGGGTCTTTGTCTACATTAGTCAAGAATTCGGCATGTGACATATATTGTGGGGTGTTTGGTAGTGGCTGAGCACCGGACACCCTTATACCAAATTCATCTCCTGCCCTGTGGTGGCTGAAGTTTATGTCCCTCAGTCTTTTTGGCTCGATGTTCCTGACTGTCCCTGCGTTCCACCTGCGCTACTCATCTGTACATGCAAGCCCTGTCTTCCCGGTAGTTACTGCATTTTCAACCTGTAATGAGCACATTAACAGAGCCTATACCCATTTGCCATTTGTTTCAAATGTTGTAATCCTCACCTAGCTAAACTGAATCGAAAAAACACTCTTAAAAAGTGATATGATCATGTTACTTTTATTAATTCACAGATAAACAAAGGATTTTTTTTCATCTTCATACCTTCCAAAGGATTGCTGCGGCATGACTGCACGATCTCCCTAATCCAGCCATACATGAGCACCCGACAGTCTCTATCAACCCCGACGGCTGCAGCATAACCCAAGCTATAACCTTATGGTTAGCACTTTGGCTCCTGTCGACCTCTGCCTTCAAAAACACATAGTCTTCGTGCTTACATAAAAAAATGCGCCCGACTTTATTGCTATGGAAGTAATTGAAGGCCTCAGTACTTTTATAATTGCGCATCTCCTCACGATCTCCACCCTCAGAAAATACAAAATAATTGATTATATCAATATGGCTAACTCCTGGCCATAGTTTCATCTCATCCACCCAACCTGTCAGTTTTGACGGATTTGGGACTCTGATATGATCTTTTAAGATTTCATCGGCAGTGTGTAGCCACCGACTACTTCCCATAGTCGGTGTTATTTTACAGTTATGTAAAATAACTTCCTTAAGCCTTAAAATAACTAGCTTTAAGCGACGCTTGTAGGATCATGCAATGTAAACAAACACTTAACCGGAAATAGAAAACCGTTTAGTCAGTTGAACCCGCTATGAATCATGGGAAATAGAACGGTTGAAGAATAAGGTGAATTCGGTGTTGGGAGTTCCATCCGGGGTATTTTACATCCACCTGAATCTTCCGCCAAGAAGTCCGCCATTACTTCGCCTGAAACTGATGCGTGAGCACGACGTGGTCCATAGTTCTGTGGTAAGTAAGTTATGTTTATTGAGTCTACGTTTGAAAAACGTCGATCGATAAAGAACCAGTATTTGTCTGTTGCTTTTTCCGATGTATAAATGTGATTTTGCTTTTTATAAAACGCTAGGTTTGAACAATGTAGGCCTACCATGCCACGATACCTTTCCCGCTCGAAGTCAAACGTAAAGTTAAGTCGAGGCTGAATTAAAAGTATGTTTTTAAATGTTGCTCATCAACGAGGTTGTAAAGTAGTAAATTCGGGATATTCAATGATATGAATCTTAAGGACTGCGCCGTCGGGTTCTCGACTCTCTGGTACTTCCACACATGTCCATCATGGCCGAGATAACCCCACACCACCACGGTGTGGGGTTATCTCGGCCGTGTTGGAGAAGGAACTGGGGGAAAGGAACGTTGGCTTTGACTCTCTAAAGTCCAGAGACTGAACCGTTACATGGAGGAGGAAGGGGCGAAGTCCACATGTTATTTCTCCGACGCTCTGTTGTTCCGACCTCTCGTCGTATGCGGACGAGTCCAGCCGGAGGAGTCCGCATACGACCGAGAGGTCGGAACAGAGCGTTGAATACCTTTCCACCAATTCCTTCAACACCATAGCCGAGATAACTTCCACTGTGAGTCTTTACTTGTTGTAGAAGTACCAGAGAGTCGGGAGAACCCGGCGGCGCAATGAATGAATAAAGACCGTAAACACGGAAGAAAAAAACTTTTATTTTTAGGTGACATGGAGAGACGTGAGCGTAACAGGTGTATCAGTTCACACCGCCACCGTCGGAATGTCTGAATGTTTCTTTATTAGAACAAGCACAACCACCAACACTCCCGGAGCAGTGAGCCCAGCGCAGCCTCCCGAAGCCCCGGCGGGAGGCTTGCCAGATCGGGCCCGATTTCCCGCCCTAGCGCGCTGCAGCTAGGGTTGCCAGATTGGGCAGCGCGCTGCAGCTAGGATTGCCAGATTGAGCGGGAAATCTGGGCCAATCTGGCAACCCTGGCGCCGAGACGCTTTAGAAACGGCGTAAAACTAAGCGGCCGTGAGACGGGCGTAGAACGCTGCCGGTGTAAATCAGTGCACATTGTTTCCAGTTAGCTAGAATTCTAGCCCATGTTGAAATTAGTGACATTTTAAAACGTTCATTTCTCATCATCAGGTAACGTCACCCTGACACGGTGACGCAGTGACGATGATTATCAAGGTGAAGTACTTCAACTTGAAGAAATATGTAAAGATATCTGAGCCATGTTTGGAAATGTTCATAACTGAAGGTAAGTGCTAACGAGATAGGCAAGGTTAATGTGAAGAGGTGGTTGTCTGAAGGTGCTGATATTAGCTTGAACTTAACTTGTCTAATTGTGCTGTGTGGGTAGCCTGGAAATCCAGACCACATCTAGGGCTACAAAGTAAAATGTGCTTGCGCTACCTCTCAGTGCTTCAGGACCGTTTGGGTAGAAGCAATGTGAGCAGTGTTGCCAACTCTCACAGAAAATAAGCAACCGGGACGCTGAAAACAAGCCCAAAACAAGCGACTGAAGAAAAAAACCCTGTTCCTGTTCTTGAATTCCTATTTTTACCTGTTTTCTTATAGCGTTTTGTGTTCAGATGTAGGGTAAACTAACTCTTGATTCTCTTTTCTTTATATATTTCAGTTCGGGTAAAGTTCTCCATTCCTGAAGACAAGACCTTGACAGTGACCGATGATGGAGGAACTGAAGTCGATGCTGATGTGTTTCCAGAGTTGGTTACAAAGGACGTGTGCTTGGTCATCCATGATTCTGAAGGAGGTATGTTACATATAGTGAAGTATGTTTGTACGCACGCTAAAACACCAACTTGCATGGAGTTGCAATGCAGAGATGTTGCTAGTGAGGAATTGTGGTATTCATGGTTAAAGTGTACTTGAAAGTGTTTCCCCCCCCCCCCCCCCCCCTTTGCTAGAGTCGCCTGCCAGTGAGTCTTCAGGTAGCCTCACGGATACACTTTCCCTGTTGAGTAGTCAGGGTAGTGAGGTCGAACTTAGCCAAAGCAAAAAGGCATGCTTGGGGGCAGAGATGTTGCAGTGTGTTACAGCGAAAGATGTACTGGACAGGCTTAAATGTGTCGGATATTCGCCTTTTTGCTTTACTTTTACTTTTTTGTCCAACACCTGGATGTGTGCACCACAGAATGTTTTTTGTAAAAAGAATAAGCAGGACATTACTCAATGTACAGTTTTCACTTTGTTGTTGAATGTTACGACTATTTTCTAGTGATGTGTGTCTTCGCGATGATTTCAGTTGGTGAAGAATGTTCTGCTGGAGAAGCCTGGTGGTGCAACAGTCCTGAAGGAGTACGAGGACACTGGGAAAATATGTGACAGTTCCAGACGGCAGATGGTGAACATTTTAGCAGCACACATGACAGAAAAAGAGGGGTATGATAGTCCTAAACGTATTTGTTAATCATGGTTCTTCCATTTTATGTAGTACAAAAAAAGCATGTAGTATTGTATTTTTATTTGTTCATATTAGGAGAATTCCACAACGACTGACTAAGGAGAAATATGCACTTGGCATCGTCACTTTGTTCCCTTCCCTGCAAGATCCAATGTCAAAGAAAGGCTATGTAAGTTCTATTTAATATTTTGGGGTCCACATGTGGGCCGGTGGCCTCCGAGATCGGAGGCCACCGACTTCACCCCCCTCCCCCCCCCCCCCGACGATCGGAACCGGAGAATGCGTCGCCAGAGTATGCGTGCCCCCCCCCCCCGCCAACAAACGGGGAACGGGGAGGCAATTAATTGTAAATATTAGTTCATGGAAGAATATAGCATTGTGCAGGGGTGATGTGAGAGAAGGTGTAATTTTCTCTCTTCCAGAGTACTCTGGTCATTCATTGTAGGGACATAGATAACAGAGAATTGTGTTTTTGTTAGGAGCATTTCTATGATGCCCAAAGTGGATCAGGCTTCCTGGCTTGGAGACTCAAGACTATTCAACGGAAGACCAAATTTCATCCCGAGTCATCTAGTTCCCCTAAGGTAACTGCATTTCATTTTTAACTGCATTTCATTGGTTCTGTACCTGTACTCTGCTACTGACAATAAAGTTGAATCTCATCTAATCTAAGGCTGCTGTTGTGATGGGAGGTGGTCCAACACTCGTCAGGGACAACAGTCAAGAAGATCAGCTTCAGGATGAGCAATGCAAAGAGGCCATTTCCTTGATGACTCATACCAACGAGCGTGACACCATCTTCCAGAAGATGCAAGAAACCTTCCATTTCCGGCAGGGGCTCATCCACAATCCTGAAACCTCGGCATCAGTCCTGTCCATGTTCCCAAGACTTTTGGACACAAAAGGATTGGTAAGTCTGTAAATGCTACAAGTGAAGTATTCTGCTTTTCGACTGCCTTATTCTCAATTGTCATTTGTGTTATCTTCCAGGTTCTTCAAGACTTCAGCCTTCTCTTCGGAGCAGAAACAGCAGCCAGACTTCTGGAAAGGTGGCCCTCATACAAACCAAAGTTGATAAAAGAAGCCGCTGCCCTGGTACAGACCCCGTTATTGCAACGCCTTTTACAATCTGCCAGAGGGGAACAAGTGGAGTCATCGGCAGATTACCACCCAGTTAAATGTTCATTGGTTTAAGCATGCCAATAAGTGAATGCGTTAAATGGCAGTGTTAAGGGTGGAGTTATAGATGCTAAAGAGTTTGTAAATGGATATATATGTATACACTAACTTTTAAACCACTCAAACCATACCATTTTCCAAGCTCATGTCCTCTAGATGTGAATAAACATGCAAAGACAGATGTCACACCTTCCACCTATGTCATGTTCCTACAATGTATTGTAACGCATTGATTTTCAATGTAAATCTATAATTCATGTTCAGCAGGGTCAGACCTTAATTAAAAAAAAAAAAAAAAATGTTTTTTGTGGAAGGGGTTGCACGATAAGGCCCCCGTAGCTCACGGCCTAATTACTTATAAAACACCATCTCATTATCATCCCTTATTCTGGATTTTTATATATAACTTCCCCAAACCAGGTTGGGACAGTGATATGTCCACTTTACTCCTCCTGTTACACATCCTGTCACCTCAGCCAGCTGGGAGGAAAAGGGGTCACAAGATCAGTGCAAGGGATGCCATTGACCACCTGGTCGTTTTTCACAAGGTTTGTAATTCCGGAACAAAAACTGCTTTGAATTGTGGTTTGATTTAGACTTGAATACTTATTATTGTCCTTTCTTCCATGTTCCCTTCAGTCATGCCAAAGTCTGGATGAACATTTGGATTCTGATGAACGTCAACAGCCGTATCTGCTTGCCTCTGGAACCACCAAACGAGCCATCAGCGCCTTCTACATCGCCATGGATAAGAAGCTCATCCCATGCCAGGGAAACACATCTCTTGCAGCATTCGATGAACTTTTCAAGGTCCATTTTGTCTTCAGTTTGAATTACGATGAGTCTCTTCGCAGTCTGTACACGTTTATCCAGACAACGATCTACAACATTGATGTGGGATCAACCAAAGAGAGTCCGAAACTAAAAGAGTTGCGGGCAAAGTTGCTGCATGATGTATAGGTGTTACATTTGTAGGACACTACTTGGCTCTAGTGGGGCCTTGGTTCAACACCTTAAACTGTTACATGAGTTGTATCCTGGTTGTTGCTTAGAATTTAGAATTTTGTCTTTAGCATTAAAACATCAGTTAGCTATTGCCTATCATTGGGAGGCGTTCACGGTTAGAGGTATTGAATCAGGACCAGTAAAAACCCAAATGTTAAGTGAATTAGATGAAGAAGAGCTGGTCTGTGAATATTTTCAACTCGATAGGTCCTCTACTGTATCTTCTACTGCATGGGTGAAATGCGACGGCATTGACTATCACATAGGATCTGCTGTGTGTAGATGTTGAGGAAGAAATGCCATTGTTTGGTAAAATTGTTTTAATAATCCTAAAAAAAGAGGCTATACATTTTGTTCTTATTGAGTTAAATTCTGTTGAGCATCTCCATGCCTTTCAAGTTGAAGAAATTGACCATATGTACATTGTAAATCGAGATGATTTGCAGCATCACAAGCCTTTCGACCTGCAGATGTCCTATGGCTGTGACGCATTGTTTTATATTGTACCTGACTGCTGCATTTTGTAAGATGGCGTTGCTGCTGAATTTTGTAAGATGAGTCATGGTGCGATTTTGTCAGATGAGATTTAATTAAAAAAAGTCTAATATAATGCATTTCTAGTAAGTATTTTTGTTCAGGTTCATATGGAAAAGACCAACTAACATTTTGTAGCATAATATAAAGTAAAAACAACACCTATATTGTCAATTTGACACTGGGTGAAATGTTAAAAAATAACACTTTTGGAGTTTATCAAAGGAAATAACAATAAACTGGTGTTTAAAAATAACACTTTTGGAGTTGATAATAAAGGAAAGGTAACAATAAACTGGTGTTTAAAAATAACACTTTTGGAGTTGATAATAAAGGAAAGGTAACAATAAACTGGTGTTTAAAAATAACACTTTTGGAGTTGATAATAAAGGAAAGGTAACAATAAACTGGTGTTTAAAAATAACACTTTTGGAGTTGATAATAAAGGAAAGGTAACAATAAACTGGTGTTTAAAAATAACACTTTTTGAGTTAAATTTAGGGAAAGAAATAACAATAAGCTGGAGTAAATGATTCCGGCTTGGTGTTCCTGAGGAACTCTTAAAGTGTAACATTTTATCACTTTGTTAGTGTTGTAGTTTATTACACTAATGAAGGTGTCAAATTAACACTTTTGTGGTGGTCCCCATATATACACCCTGAAAGTGTTGGATTTAACTCTTTCAGTGTAAAAATGTCGATTTAAAATTTGCTGTGTAGAGTCAGTGGCTTTAGTTGGACCACAATGTGGTCCAAACTGTAAACGCACAAACACACACCGAAAAGTGTTGGTTAACATTAATATCCATCCTCCTGCAGACGGCGAAAAGGCAGGATTATCTGAAACTCCACTGAACCCGTCGTCAGTACAATAACCTGCAGTTTACACGGGCCCACATTTCTGTTCAGTTAAGAGGGATTCATGGCTGCCCCCCAACACACATATTCTATCATTGTGTGATGATGCCCTATCAAAGAGTTAACACTTGATTATTGGATTAGAAAATAAATCCATATCAACAAGGCAGTCCTTTGTGAAGAGAACATCAGTATGGTAGTGGCCTGGGTCTTTTGTACACAAAGTTATTTTTTATGTCTATTTGAGATGCTGGAAATAGACATACATGCTGCTGCATTTCCAGCATTTGGGTGTAAGGGAATTAATTTATTTCACAGTTGATATTATGAGGTTGTGTTTTGTTGGAAGAACAACGTAGAAAATAATGTTTCTGACTCTGTGATCTCCGCAGCAGAAGAAGCAAGGCCCTTTTTTTGACTTCTGGAGATATCTCCAGAACCCAGGACATTTTAACATTGGCTCTTGACCTTACCATCATGATAACAGCAACTTATATCACAAAATGAGATGATTATCATGCTCATAATGCAATTTTAATGACATAGCAATTTAAGTCTGTGTGTGTGTGTGTGAGAGAGAGAAAGGGTGTGTGGATGAGCGTATGCCAAATATTGCTAATGTCGATCTCATTAAGGATAACAATGAAATATCTAAGTTGATATGATAGACGTATAAAATTGAATAGTACTATTTAAATCAGGGGTGTCAAACTCATTTTAGCTCAGGGGCCACATGGAGGATAATCTATTCCCAAGTGGGCCGGACCGGTAAAAATATGGCATAATTATGTAAAATTAAACATGCTGTGAGCACACCAAACACAGGTTTCCCATTTACTTCCGTGAATAAAAAGGACGATGACCATTTTTCTTGGAAAACTCTGCACTCTGTGTCCACTTTTCGTCTTTTTGACAGAGATTTTGGGGCAATGAGAGTGCCAAAACGCATAATGTTGGAAGTATAAGGCAGAACGACAAGGTAGCTCCGGGCTAGCTGCACTACCTGTTTATACTTGCTCCCTGCTCAGCCCCGGTATAAAGTTTGCTTGCTTAAAATAATTGCTATTGCGACTTCTAGTGGACACATTAAGAACAGCAGTTTCTTTCATTGAAAAATAGCAGATCATTTTACGTTACATTCCAAAGCGACTTCCAGTTACACACAATTGTCCAGTAGTTCAATGTACAAGAAATTAATCAGTGCCAGTCAATGCAATACATGTAATGCTAGGAAGGATTTTTATAAAAAAAAGTATAATATATATATATATATATATATATATTTTTTTTTTTTACAAAACTGTACTTCACAAAATCATCTCGCGGGCCGGATTAAACTCGTTTGCGGGCCTGATCCGTCCCGCGGGCCGTACGTTTGACACCCCTGATTTAAATGTTCTGTAAGGATTCAAAGTCAAAGACTAAATATGTTTTGGGAACCTGGGTCATTTTGTGCGATTATTTAATGGAACAGTTTGAATCATGAATGGCTGGGGTACAATGATTGTAACCGCACCTTTGTTGAACGTGTATGGGTGTGTGGTCTGCAAGCAGTCAGGCTCCTGGAGGAATCCACTACCCCCAAACCAACCCATGGACACTACAACAACATACTATTTAATTACGTATTACTCTCTAATTTCCCAGCATTTTTGCACTAGAATCAACCATGGCTGGTAACACTAACACTTCAACACTTTACACTTACACTTTACACTACACTTCACACTTTACCACACCTTATATTTTATTATTATGTGAGTGCTGCATGCAGCGCTCAACTATTGTTCTTCACAAGTTTTATTCTTTCTTTCTTTCTTTCTTTCTTTCTTTCTTTCTTTCTTTCTTTCTTTCTTTCTTTCTTTCTTTCATATTCTCTACAAACTTTGGGACCTATGTTCTTCCTCAGTCTTTCACCTAGAGACTCCATTCGAAATTTCAAAAACTTTAAAGATATTCTACTTTTAAAATACTATCTTTTTTTAAAATGGGAGTCAATGGGAGGACGGAACTAAATACATTTTCAACCGTTTTCCTTCGTTCAAACCATTTAACAAATCTACACACTTGTATCATCAATAATATCTAAACGGAATTTCGATATAATTTAAACTTTATTCAGAATCACAGTTTTTAGTTTCATACCGGCTTCGTTTTCAGTTGGTCTGACGCTGGAGTGTGAGGACGTGTGAGGACGTTCAGCAGTGTTGCCAGATTGGGCAGTTTTTTCCGCTCTATTGGGCTACTTTTAATCACGCACCGGCTGGCTATTTTCTTAAAGACACACACACACACACACACACAACACTGCTGAACGTGTGAGGACGTTCAGCAGTGTTGCCAGATTGGGCAGTTTTTTCCGCTCTATTGGGCTACTTTTAATCACGCACCGGCTGGCTATTTTCTTAAAGACAGACACACACACACACACACACACACACACACACACACACACACACACACACACACACACAGCAGTGCAGGGCCCCGTTTTCCCGAAAGCATCTTTAGCCTAATGGCGCGTTTCCACTGCAGGGTGCGGAACGGATCGGATCGCAAAGGTGCGGGTCGGGTCGCGTTTCCACCGCCAAAAGTGGGCGTGACCCGGACTTTGCCGTACCCGTTTCGGCCCCGTTCTCGGGACTCCTCTGTTGGGGTACCGCAATCGAGACGAGACGCCTGAAAGGGTCCCGTGAAATTCTAGCTACACCCCCCCTCCGTTGATTGGTCGACAGAATCGTCACTTCCGGGTGACGCGGGGATAAAAACAAACGAACAGTAGCCTCGAGGTATTATTCTTTACAATTAACTTGTCGCGTAAAACGCTTGCTTGGGCGAACAAGGAGGTGGAGAGGTTCGTCTGCATTCTTGGGGAGGAAGACGTTTTTTACGATGTTTACGTAGCTGCCGCGGCGGTCGACATCCGGCCTACCACAAAGGGTACTGTCGGCAGTGGAAACGCGACCTCGGAACTGAGCTGGGCTATACCGCCCCCTCCCTACCGCACCTTTGCGATCCGATCCGTTCTGCACCCTGCAGTGGAAACGCGGCATAAGTGGATCGCAGAGTGGGTCGTACGAGCATCGTCCATTTTTCACACCGTTTCCCGAAAGCATCTTTGGTAACGAACATCTTGAAAAACGCTCGTAGCTAACGAGTGCTCCAGGGTACTCGTAGGACGCTAAGAGCCTCGTTAGCCTACTATAGCCTCAGTGGCGTAACCAGCGGACATTCTTAGTATTGGATGCGTTTTATTATAACACATTGGTAATGGTGTATCACGTGCGTCTGAGCCTAATGTGGGCCATTATGTTCTTAGTTTGAGAGAGACAGTCCAGGAAATGTTTGAGCAGGCAGGGCACTTAAAATGTGTGAGAGAAAGTGGGGGGGATTTGTGCAGACTGACATATGCTACTCATAAAACGTAGCCTAAAATAATGTAAAAAAATAAAAATAAAATAAAAAATAAAATATCAATTATAAATATATAAAAAAAAATGCAAAGGAGCAGGCAAAAGGCTGGGATATGGTGGGGATTGGTCAAGTTGACGGGAATGTTTAGTGACATGTGGGAGGGTGGAGGGGGTTAAAAAAAAGTCTCAATCACTCTTCGACGTGCATGAAAACCTGCCGCGTAGTTATGAGGGAGGCCGTTCTCACACCGATCTACCTCGTCGTCATCGTCCTCAATGTCCTCCGGTTCAACCAAAGCTACCCCAGCCTTAGCTGCAATGTTGTGCAACATAGCTGTCACACATATGTATCACAGCGCATGACTTGGCCGGCGAAAACTGGAGCCCTCCGCTGGACTTGTGAAGGCATCTAAAGCGCAACTTCCACCTCCCGATCGTGCGCTCAGGATTAGGACTGATATATATGTCGGCCTAGGCTTAATCAATTGTGTTTTAATATCTTTAGCATTCATATCATTGCAATCTATTCTTTTCGTAGGCTACTCTGCGGTTGGCTTTGATGGGGAGATATTTTAACCCTTTTTAACCCCATTTTCCTCCGACATTCCTGCGTCTCCCCCTGCGTCATAGCCCGTTTCAGCACCATGTCAGTGGACAGGTACAATCCTACGATCGTCGTGAGTGCAGCGAATGCGCGTTCACGTTAAGAGGAGTTTCGGGAAATGCTCCAAAGAAATTATCGATGGTTCGAAAGATCCATCGGGAGAATGATCTTACGAGCGAAGATCCATCGATATCGGGAAACGGGGCCCAGGGCAATACATTTGACCTTTCAGATCCTTCAGTTCAATTAATTTTACATTTCTGTTTTACATTTTCTTAAATGGTGTGCATGTTTACATTGTTTACTCCATTTAGACTGTTACACTTTTGTTCAAATCCCTTCACTTGATTTAAGCCATTTAACGTTTCTTTTTGTCTTAATCTATGTGGCTTCATTAAAAATATTTTCAACCTCACTTTGGGGGAGACCAGGGACAGTTGTAACAGGGGACGGTTGTAACACTGTGAATTCCTCCAATCAGAAACCAGCTATGATGACGAAACTCACTGTGCTTGTGCACATTTAGTTTCCCTCCTTACTTGCGAAAACGGGAGTCGCATTTGAAACCTACAGGGGGCGCTATAAAGCAAAGTCTGTTTTTGAGGTCAAAAAAACACTTTTCTTCCCGATGTTCTTTTTTGGATGCTGTCCAAAGATAAAATGTCTACGAATTCAAACAAGTATTATTAGAATCCTTGTTTTGTAAGCTATAATATATATGGCTATCAAGTGTCAAACTAGCAGTCAAGCCAGTTGACATGAGATCAAAACATGGTTGGTCATACTGGGACAGTTGTAACGCCCTGTTACAACCGTCCCAGTATGACGAACGAAGTTTCATTTATATTTTAAAAACTAGCTAGGGTTAGGTATAGAGATGCAGATGTTGGTATTAATGTGCAAGTTAAAAGTAAAATGTACACTGTGCATTGCAAATAATAATAATAATATTAATTCATACATACAATTATCCTGTTTCCCATTGTTTACTTCCTGTTTAGTGTTTTGTACTTCCTTGTTCCTGCCATTTGTTGCGTGGTAGCCTATGTCTTAAATGTTTCATGTGCATCACAGCTTTTGAATCTGAGTAATGAGTTAACATCTCTCTCCCTTGTTGAGAATGTTTGAGTTCATGTTTTTTTTTTTTGGTTTTGTAAATTTGTGAAGTGTTCATATACCACCTCTCTCTCCCTTGTTGAGAATGTTTGAGTTAATGTTCTTTTTTTTGGTTTTGTAAATTTGTGAAGTGTTCATATAGTGTAATAATTCTTATGTAGAGGTTTTCTACGCATTAAATCATTTTCCGCATTATAATTTGACGGCTTCACCTCTTTTTTGTCATGTAGTATGAAAAGAAAAGGTAATCATTACAAATAAATATAATACATTAATAATCATTGATCATTACTAATAAATATAATAATTAATAATAACAATAACATGAAATATAAGTTATATTGAGTATATGATTGACTAATTACATATATTTTGGACACGTTACAACCGTCCCTGACATGTGTTACAACCATCCCTATACACTGGGATGGTTGTAACAGTGGGTGAGACTGTATTAAAATCAATTTTGCAACCTGTACATATTTTCATAAAACCACTTAAATACCATGTTTCAGTAGATGACAGATTAAAGTTTATAATATAACAAATTGGTTATTCCAGTGTAAATGGTTTTTGATTTATTGTTAAAAAATGCAAAAAGTGTTACAACTGTCCCTGGTCTCCCTACTACAGCACTCACCGCATTTGCTGCAGGAAATGCATTTTCTAGTTATTATGCATTATGTGATCTATTCAGCTACTTATTTGTACTTATTTTTTATGTAAAGTAGAAATTTGCGTCGTGTTATATCATTATATTTTGTTAAAATCCCTTCACTTGATTTAAGCCATTTAACGTTTTTTTTATGTCTTAACCTATGTGGCTTCATTTAAAATATTTTCAATCTCACTTTATACTACAGCACTCACTGAATTTCCGCTTGTGGATTGTGGACGACAACTCCCACAGCCAATCAGCGTTTACTCCCGGCAGTCCAGAGTGAATCGCAGTAGGAGGAAAAATCGATTGTTGATCGTTGATTCGTTGTAATATATAATATAATATAATATATATGTATCTATATAATATAATCTATAATATCAATCGTACTACTATAATAGCAGGCCTGTCGCACCAGTCAAGTGTGCATGTGCCAAGTGTGAATGCATCTATACACCGCAAGCACGCATGCGCACGAACAAACACGGAAACGTATGGGGTCAGAACAGTCTCATTAATAATGAATGCCAAGGGCGTCAGTTTGTTTTTAGAAGTGGTGGGGACAATAACCATAAGCTTGAGTGTGGTCTGAAAAGTGCTGGGTACCCTTATGTAAGCTATTCATCCAGTCAACGCTGCATTACAATATGCTCTACAGTGTATTGTCAGGTGTTGAAATTATTCGAATATTCGAATACCGGTTCGGAAAATTAGTATTTGAAGCTTAAGTCAGTATTTCGGAGCTTCGTTATTTTATTTTTTTTCCACGTACGTCACTTTACCAGAGCGAGGGAGGCAAACTATAAGCGTCAGCGACACCAAGCAGAGAAGCGAGAGAGGTGGAGGAAGAATATATATCTTGTTTCCCTTTACTTTATAACACATCATTAGCGGGATCTCTGGAGGAAAAGTAATACTTAAAACCTTAGCTTAGTTGTTTGTTTACGTTCGCTGTACAGCGCCGCGCCAATCAACTGTGACTGGCTTGCTGCAGAGCGTGAGCGTCTTGGGAATACCCGGTCAATATAATGGATATAATATGGACACATAAGACAATCAATATTCGGTATTTGTTATGGATTTATTGTACAAATTCCCTGAAAAGATGCACGTTCCAGGATTAATTGAAAAGCTCCCGTAAGGGCTGAGATGGCAGAGAACAGCTGATTTGGAACGGAGCAACAGCTGTTCGCTTTCACGGGGAAAAACGAAGGAACTTCAACCTACTTAGGCCTACTAATTAACGGTCAAAAGCTATTAAATCGTCAACAAAATATGCAGATACTGTCAAAATCGGTTCGAGGGAGTACATAAGGATTATTAATGTTGTTTTTGATGGTGTTTTTTTCTGGAACGAGTATTCGAATATTCGCTCCGAAAAATCGAAGTATTCGAAGCCTGAAAAATGGCATTCGGGCCAGCCCTATGAAGATCCTATTCAAACAATAAAAGTTGAAAACCACAGTTTGTGTTTTGGCTTGTTTTGCAAAACGGCGTTGGAAACACCAGGGTATTGGCTCGGGATATGTAGGCCTAATACTAGTGCACACAGGACAAAGAACAGTGTTGGCAATTTAACACTTATCTTGACATCAACAAAGTTTACCAGACAAACAATGCCAGACTGTAAAGGGGGTACGAAATGAAACGAGGTACTGAGCATCAGCCTTTTGAAGACGAGCAAGGGCTGCTGGTAGCATGTTATGCTGCATTAAAAAAAACAGAAAAATTGAGCACCCAGAGGAGAATTGCATCTGCCAAATCCTGACCACCAGTAAACACTTGCGAAGGACCAATGTAGACTTCACTCGTTACAACATCATAAGAAAATTGTCCGCAAATAAAATCCCCTTCAGTTTAGGATAATCACACAGGTTATGCGAGAACATATTTATGTCAGGATAGGCCTACCAGGCTCCAAGTCGTCACACATCTCAATCAGACAAAACCAACTATAACCACATTGGCATAGCAATCGCACCGTGTGTAGCTGCTACTAGCTGCAATCTATATATACAATGCATACTAACTGGAGAACCAACCAGAATCAGATCACAATCGCTTGGGACCGTGGGAAACCTTTGGCCAGGTCATCACGATTCACGAGCAAACAGAACCAGCAGCAAAGTTTACTAAAACAATTTCTTACCTTATGTGGCCCTCCACACATGCAGGCTAGATAACGTATCCATATCGATATCCAGTGTCACAAACATGCTTTTTATAGGAAGCAAAAGGACCAGCTATTTTCTGAATAAAAATGTCAATTTTGGCTGTCTGTCTTGAAACTTCTCCAGTGCGTTCACACGCAACGGGACGACAAGATCCCATACAAAGTGAACGTATAGACGCGTATCGGGCGAATTTTTGTTTTGTCTTTTTGATTAGTCGCGCCACACTTTCGCCGTGTACAGGCGAGCGCGTTCACGAGGATTTGTGGCGCGACAAATTTCAACTTTGACACAAATTTCACGTGCTGACAGCCAATCAGCATTCAACAGCGTGGCCACTGAGTGACATGTGTAACGTAACAGCCAATCAGCGTTCAACCGTCAAACTCAGCGCAGTGCAGTCCGGGGTGTACTGCAGCATGGAGGAGAAAGTGATTGTTGCCGTTTGCGACTCTCGGAGCTCTATATATAATAGTATATAATATAATATAATTGTATATATAATATCACGGCCAAAAGCTCTGTGTGCCTCCGGATGGCCGTAGCGCGGGGAGCTCATAGGGATTGGGCTTCTCGGGAGTCGGGGTTTGTTTACCGGCGTTGCTATGGGTTCCGGTCTTGTGTGTTCCAACGGTTTATAAGGTAGGCCTATCTAATAAATGATGTCTTCGAGCGCGCCTATCGCATGATTTTAGACTCGACGATTTCGGTTGAGTATGTGGGGATTTTTTCAGTCGCAATTGGTTTGCACAAAATTCGTATTTCAAATAGTGGGGGGGACATGTCCCCCCCGTCCCCCCCGTAATCGACGCCTATGATGAATGCACAGAGAAGGATTCACAAATGTATTTTGTGATTTATATATAAATTACTCTTCTCACATACACATTTCAATGCACACACAAATGGCATTATGTAAAATGTATCCATAAACAAAAATAAGTTTCACAATCACATTTCTGATCCACACGCAAATGTACCTTGTTTTAAATAAATGTAATATAAATCCATTAATATATGATTTTTTTTTTTTTGGCAATTTTCAGCAAAATGTAGTTGTTACATTTATATACAAACTGTTAAACTTGAATTTACAAGACGCTTTTCATTTGTGAACTTGGTTTCATTTGTGTGTGAACTGGTCTGTATTTATATGTGGATTTTTGAGACTCTCCTGACGTGGCTGGATTCACAAATGCATTTCTTTCAACAAGGAACTCTCTGTAGCCAATCAGATGCCTCCCTCGTTTTCAGCCAATCACATGACTGCAGTGACTGGGTTTTTACATTGTCGGTGCCATTTACTACTTTAACGGCACCGACAAACCCAAAACCCAGTCGAAACTAGATGGAAAAAGTGTGTGGCTAAACGTGACGCAGCTTTTACTTCTTCTTCACCGAGAGATTGTTATGTACGATCATTGTTATGTACGATCATCATCCATGTTATTTCCCATAGACACTTGACAGAGGGAACCGGGATGCTCGGAGGCTGGACTTAGGGCCGTTACATAGTCGACGCATACGCGTCCAGAAGGCTACGCGAAGCGACGCTTCGGCCGCCATTATGCGTCGACGCGTAGCAAAACGCGTCCTCCAAATTTTTGATACGCGACGCGCCGATTCATGCAATACTATGCGTTGTCGGTGGGGGCAATACTGCAAATATTGTACATTATTTCCACTATAGGTTATATTTACAGAAGAACATATGAGAGGATGCGGGAACCTGATAAGAATGACATTCACGTCTCTTTTGCTAATTACCTGTGCCAATTTATGCGAACCCTTCCACAGGGGCAAAGTGCTATTTTGATGCGCGACATCAAACAGCTGATGCGGGATTGTGAGCCATTTTAATGATCTTCTTGTCACCCGATATTCGTTTTATTACTGGCCTTATTTGTTTTAGTATTAGCCTATTTGAATTAATTACGTAATGTTTTGTGTTCACGTTCTATGTGAAACATAAGTGTTCATGTTCTGTGTGAAACATAAGTTCAGTAGTCTCTTTGAGTGAATGAAATTTGAAAGCGTGAGTGTGTAGTGAATGAAAAATGTGTGCGTGTATGGTGGGACAATTTTCTGTATTTGATAAATAAACCCCTTTCCTCTAATAATGTTTCCTACCATATAATTTCTGTGGACATTATGCGCTATAGCTTTGGCTATAGGCCTACACTTAAATAATTCATTAATCCGTCAATCTAGTAGCTCGTTGTATAAACATTTTATATGGATATGAATTAATGAGTTTGACGTAAACCAAATTAGTTAACTTGTGTAATGTGATAACTAATAAATCAAAAGTCATGCTTCCAAGTGACCAATGTATATACATTTATTGGTCAGTGCGCACACCCAATCGTAGCACATTGTACTGGTGGGGAAACACGCCAGCATCTGACAAAAAATAATCTGCCAGCTGCTCCCTGACAAGGGCCGGTTTTGGTGAGACTCGGGAAGATATCGGATGACTCGCGAAAGGAGATCATCAAACTTTGGCGCCTACATCCGAAAAAACTCGAAATGCCTCTCCTCGTCCAGGCTTCGCATTGGAAGCACCAGAGAAATAATTTCCCCATCCTGATCTCATGTGGTATTTAAAGGGTACACATACCACAGCCTATCTCTGCGCTTCAACACTCTTCTTCCGTAGCCACTTTGATCGGAATGTCACCCGGAATGTCACCCGCGAAAACACCGGTGACTCTGCTGCCACCCATGGCGTGAGTGGTGTATTGCATGTCATGCGTTGCCCGCAACGTTCGCCTATGCTGTGTAGACTATGAAAGGAAGCGCGTTGCTCACGTCACTCGCGTCGTTTACGCGCGTTGCTCACGTCACTCGCGTCGTTTACGCGCGTTGCTCACGTTGACTATGTAACGGCCCTAGAGGTCGGTTGAAAAAAATGCATTTGTGAATCTTGCGACGTCAGGAGAGTCACAAAAATCCACAGATAAATACAGGTCCAGTCAAGACAAATTGCAAACAAGTTCACAATTGAAAAGCGTCTTGTTAATTCAAGTTTAACAGTTTATATAAATGCAACAACATCCAAATATATTTTTGATGAAAATTGCAAATATTTTTTTAATTAATATATTTATGGATTGATATTACATTTATTTAAAACAAGGCACATTTGTGTGTGGATCAGTATTGTGTTTGTGAAACTTACTTTTGTTTATGGATTTATTTTACATTTATACATACCGATATCCATTTGGGTGTGCATCGAAATGTATTTGTGAGAAGAGAGTCATTTATATATAAATCACAAAATACATTTGTGAATCCTTCTCCGTGCATTCATTATTAATGAGACTGTTCTGACCCCATAGAAACGCACATACATGCGCACACACTACACACACAAGCATGTGCACACACCGAAAGTCAACACAAAGGCAGCGACACAGATACATGGAAACGCACACACACGCGCACACACACAAACGCACAGGTAAGACATTTAACGGCTCCGCCATCGGCACATGTGCAGGTAAGAACACACACGCAAGCATGCACATGCGCACGAACATACAGGGAAACGCACACACATGCGCACAAACGACACACACACACACACACACACATAAGCACGCGCACACACCGCATGTCAACACACAACCCAGTCGCCAAGAAAAAACGTCGACGGTGTACGTTTCCATGAACACTGGAGACGTACTATTACAACGTAAAAACAGCGTGTTATACCTACAGTATCCACGCGTGCCGCTGTGGAGGCGGGTTTCGGGGTTTGGGTTTCACGGCTTTCGCGGCAAATTGTGGACACGATTGTTTAGGGGGGGGGGGGGGAGGTAGACTGTTGTTGACCGGGGAGGGGGGGGGGAGACACGTTTGTTGAGGGGGGGACGACGACACGATTGTAGGGGGGGGGGGGGAATACGTTAGTTGAAGGGGGACGACGACGACGACACGTTTGTTGAGGGGGGGGGAGACACGTTTGTAGGGGGGGGGGGGCACGCTCGACAACGAGAGTTGGTTTTTATTGAACGCTCGACAACGAGAGTTGGTTTTCATTGAACGAGACTTCAACACGGAACAGCTGCACGAAACGATGGTCACGTCACTCTCGGTGACGGTGTCGACAACAATGAACACACGAACAATGTTAATAGAACAACACACAACCACATAACATCCCGAACCCATCAACCCCACTTAATCCTAACAACAAAACAAGTTAACAAAAGCCCCATTTGTCAACTGACAACCCCAATTCCCAGAATCCCCCGCGGCTCCGGAACACGGCGTAGCTTATATTAATCTTTATTATCCGAATGGGAAATGCAATATTTTAGGACAGATACACCATTAAACGCGTTTCTAATGACATTTCTAGCGAGAAATGTACATTTTCCTTACATAATCTTCAGTCAGTGAATGTGTATGATCTTTATTAATCTTTATTATCTGAATGGGAAATGCAATATTTTAGGACCGATTCACCGTTAAACGTGTTTCTAATAACATTTCTAGCGAGAAATATACTTTTTACTTGCATAATCTTCAGTCAGTGATTGTGTCTGATCTTTAGTTTTATAGTTATTAGGATTTGATCGGATCGCTCGCATGTTTCAACGTCAGGTTGTTAGGCTGCTTTCGCTAAACTAGCAGCTCACGTGCTTCCTGCGTTTGTGTTATTAAACTGTTACTTTATGTAACTTTTAATGATATCATCTTGTTAGAAACACGTATATCTGAGAGGCAACCCAGTCGCCAAAAGCATTCGTTGACAGTGTACGTTTCGTGAACACTGGATTACATCGCATTTCAACATAAAATAGCGTGTTATACACACACAGACACAGACACACACACACACACACACACACACACACACACACACACACACACACACACACACACACACACACGGTGCATTTCGCTGCTAAAACAACAACAACAAAATATTCCCTCAAATATTATTACTAAAGAACCGTTTTCCAAAGAACGAAATGTAAACCAATGCATTCTGAATGGGAGTGTTTCTCCGATTTTTCCATGCTACACAGAACGAAATGTAAACCCATGCAAATAAAGACTTCATGGTCATAATAATTTAAATATCATTGATCTCCGTGTGTTGGGTGGTATTGTATTTTTTTCAACGGGGCTGCATCCAGTCACTTGACCGTCATGCTGCTATGGTGGTTGCTATCGACCGCCCCCTCTAATCCTTACATGGCTCTAAAAACCACGTGGCAAAGGAGCTGCCGTAAATTGTGTTGTTTTTGTCGTAAACTGGGGTCCGACGGTTAAAAAATAGACAGATATTCCGAGGTATCCTTAAAAGGCAGCTTGGATGTTTTTATTTTCTGCAGTTTAGACTTCTTCTATAACCTATTTTTGAAAGCAAAACACCAAGTTCATTGATTTATCGAGGCAGGGTTATTTGAAACAATTTATTCAATAAATATTTGTGAGAGGTCATTCCTTCTCCTGAGTTTGCTTCCTATTTATGTCTAGTGTACACCCCTACTGTCCAAAAGCATCCCCCCCCCCCTCCCCATATGGATTTGGAGAGTTGTTGCCACGTCCCAGTGGTGGAAGTATCATATAATATGAAAGAGGGCATTCAATTATACTACAATGATCAATTAGGAGGCCGAAGCCCTAAAGGAAGTGATGCAATAGGTGACTGAGGCGAGAACATTTAAGTAAACTGTACCTTGGGGTCTCTTATATATCAAAGGGGGTTTCAAAGGACGCATACGCTTCAACCTGTGGCTCCAGCCCTACAGGAAATGACTCAGCAAGTGCTCCATCTCGTTGCACCTGCACCCAGCGGCTCGCTTGCAAGATTTTGGCCTGAAGTTCTTCCCAGACCTATACCCTAACAGTCCAACATGCATATCTGAGAATCAGGCCTCTCTTCAATAATGACAAAATGTTATGAGAGAAATACAGATTCACTTTTTGTTATCTCATAAGCGGCGTGGTGCCGGCTCCTTTTGACCTTTTGACCCCAGACTTCAAAGACGTGGCCACAGGCCAGCTGTGTCTACACACATTAAGCCACAAATGTACACCTCCATCCCGCAAAAAATGGGGCCTAGAAACTAACCTCTGTCTTATGTACATTGACTGTACTGTTGGAGGTCACGCCCCTTTTCCGGCCTTTTCGAGATAGCTAGGGATGCTAAAATGTTTACACACATTTCCCGGGGCCCCGAGAACGACATATCCAAGATTTGTAGTTCTAGCCCATAGAGAAAAAAAGTTTTCCCAAATGGACTGTCATTTGGACAAAGCCCCTTCAGAAGTGTTGCCTGCGAGACCTAATGGTTCAGAATGTGGTGGAAAAACAGTTTTTGAGATAGGAAGGTCCTACCGCCCTGAAATTTGAATACCATATTCTAGGGCCTAACTGGGACCCCCGCACCGAAACTTGGCCCGGTCGGACCCCGAGTGCAGGAAGGGGGGGCCTGGACTTTCATAATCTTCGCTCGGTGAATGTAAAGGATGTTTGGTCGGATGTTATGACGAAGAATCATAATGTGAATGGGAATATTCTATTAATGTCTTGATATCATCTTTCGTCTCAACACTTCTGCTGCAGCCGCTTAAAGTCTCACTCCAAGAACCTTAAAATATGAATCAATCCATTAGAAGTATGAAAATATCTTCCCGGTCGTGCAACAGGGCAAACAAGGTGTCCTTTGACATCTACGTTTCGAGACGATTGCAACAGTGCCACACATGATCCTATTTGAATATGTTTCGGGGTAGTAATTAGCTGTCGATTTTGGAGGCCTTTATCAATAATGACCAGCTATAGATTTGCTTCCCGATGGAGATTTTTGACAAATTACATGTTAATTAGTATCTACACGTTAAGCTGAGTCCAATGAGATCAAGCTCGCCCTCTTGCTACACCGAGATCATGTCCTAGACCTAGGTGTACCATGTAAAATACATGTTACCATTAGCTAGAGTGTCATGCTTGGTGTCATTGGACTCAGCTCAACGTGTAGATGCTAAATAACATGTCATTTGTCACAATTTTTTATCGGGAAGCAAATCAATAGCTGCTCATTATTGATTAAGGCCTCCAATTTCGACAGCTAATTACTACCATTAAACATGTTCGAATATGCTCATGTGTGACACCGTTGCAATCGCCTGGAAGTGTAGATGTTGAAGGACACCTTGTCCGTTCTCCTACGCCACCGGGAAGATATTTACATGCTTCTGATTGACTAATGAATTGATTCAGCTATTCCCCCAGAAGTCTGGGGTCAAAAGGTCAAAAGGAGACGGCACCAGCCCCGTTGAAAAAAATAGAATACCACCCAACACACGGAGATTAATGATATTTAAATTATTATGACCATGAAGTCTTTATTTGCATGGGTTTACATTTCGTTCTGTGTAGCATGGAAAAATCGGAGAAACACTCCCATTCAGAATGCATTGGTTTACATTTCGTTCTTTGGAAAACGGTTCTTTAGTAATAATATTTGAGGGAATATTTTGTTGTTGTTGTTTTAGCAGCGAAATGCACCGTGTGCGTGTGTGTGTGTGTGTGTGTGTCTGTGTGTGTCTGTGTGTGTGTGTGTGTGTGTGTGTGTGTGTGTGTGTGTGTGTGTGTGTGTGTGTGTGTGTGTGTGTGTGTGTGTGTGCGTGCGTGTGTGCGTGTATAACACGCTATTTTATGTTGAAATGCGACGTAATCCAGTGTTCACGAAACGTACACTGTCAACGAATGCTTTTGGCGACTGGGTTGCCTCTCAGATATACGTGTTTCTAACAAGATGATATCATTAAAAGTTACATAAAGTAACAGTTTAATAACACAAACGCAGGAAGCACGTGAGCTGCTAGTTTAGCGAAAGCAGCCTAACAACCTGACGTTGAAACATGCGAGCGATCCGATCAAATCCTAATAACTATAAAACTAAAGATCAGACACAATCACTGACTGAAGATTATGCAAGTAAAAAGTATATTTCTCGCTAGAAATGTTATTAGAAACACGTTTAACGGTGAATCGGTCCTAAAATATTGCATTTCCCATTCAGATAATAAAGATTAATAAAGATCATACACATTCACTGACTGAAGATTATGTAAGGAAAATGTACATTTCTCGCTAGAAATGTCATTAGAAACGCGTTTAATGGTGTATCTGTCCTAAAATATTGCATTTCCCATTCGGATAATAAAGATTAATATAAGCTACGCCGTGTTCCGGAGCCGCGGGGGATTCTGGGAATTGGGGTTGTCAGTTGACAAATGGGGCTTTTGTTAACTTGTTTTGTTGTTAGGATTAAGTGGGGTTGATGGGTTCGGGATGTTATGTGGTTGTGTGTTGTTCTATTAACATTGTTCGTGCGTTCATTGTTGTCGACACCGTCACCGAGAGTGACGTGACCATCGTTTCGTGCAGCTGTTCCGCGTTGAAGTCTCGTTCAATAAAAACCAACTCTCGTTGTCGAGCGTTCAATAAAAACCAACTCTCGTTGTCGAGCGTGCCCCCCCCCCTACAAACGTGTCTCCCCCCCCCTCAACAAACGTGTCGTCGTCGTCGTCCCCCTTCAACTAACGTGTCCCCCCCCCTACAATCGTGTCGTCGTCCCCCCCTCAACAAACGTGTCTCCCCCCCCCCTCCCCGGTCAACAACAGTCTACCTCCCCCCCCCCCCCCCTAAACAATCGTGTCCACAATTTGCCGCGAAAGCCGTGAAACCCAAACCCCGAAACCCGCCTCCACAGCGGCACGCGTGGATACTGTAGGTATAACACGCTGTTTTTACGTTGTAATAGTACGTCTCCAGTGTTCGTCACACCGTCAACGTTTTTTCTTGGCGACTGGGTTGCAACACAAAGGCAGCGACACATACACGGATGTGCACACATAGTTCTACTTAACTACGGTAGTTAAGACCTAGGTATACTTTGACCGATACGAAAGGATTCAGGGGGGAAGATATCATTCCAGAGAATACAACATTCAAGTGATGGCGGCAGTGGAAGACTGATGGCTGATGGTTTATCATATTGTAACGTGTCGTGTTGACTGGTATGAGGGCCAAGGTTTGCACTACTGATGGGTCGTTCTCGACCGATTCAGTTTGAATTAACGAATCTTTAACAAGAACGAACCAAACTGATTCTTCTCTCTTGTTTTTGCTTCTCACTTGCTTCTAAATACCCTGACCAGAGCCCCAGCTGAGCAGGAGGTCATCCATTACTTCTCAGACTCGACTACTCCCAGACCCACTAGTCACTGACTCGCGAGCGCACGATAATACGATTCAATATCAGTGAAATGGTAAATTCATGCTGTCTTTGTACTTTGTGTGTCATGACAGATTGATCAAATATTTGAATGTCTCGTCAATCTAACTCGGTCTTTCATGGTTGGTTCTCCACCTGGGACCCCAACCATCATTGCTAAATCAAGTATATTATCTTGCTGATATGTTTAACATCCATTGATCAACTACACCCCTCCCCCCCCCCCCCCTATCCAGCTGCGTTTGGTAAAAGTTGTAATGTTGATTGATGACCGACTTCCACGATCGTTTGAGAATGAGAACGATGGAGGAGCTGAGTCTGATGACTGACTATGCTGAGAACCGTGCATTCCATGATTCGATTCACCGCTACTGGAAACTCGACTGAACGGACAAACGATTCTGAACGATTCTTCTTGGCGAACTGACCGACGCGAACTGAATCAAGGAAAACAATCACTGAATCCATCAGTAGTTTGTCACTTTGAGGTTTTTCTAGGTTAGGTTTATTTTGACCCCTTCCAAACTCTTTGTCTAGCCAACTACAATCAGTACAAGCACCATCATATTATACAAATTTATGTAACAGCCTCATGGGAAGGGGCCTTCTTTTTTCACATCTTTATTCAAAGGAAAAGAAGGAATGAGTAAATAATTACATGAATGTGGTACTTGGGGTTAATTTGGTAAGGGAATAGATCTGCATTGTCATAATGTTGGCCAGATTATTTGCCAAAGTCCTGAAATATATGTTAGGTCATTTGAAGTGGCATCTTCTATTGAAGATACCCATGGAGGCCACTTAAATATATCCATATATGTGGAGAAAGAGCAGATGTGTGTCCAGAAGAGGGGAGAGGGACAGTGCTGTTGCCCGGTCGCCGGCCAACGTAGCCCCCATGGAGCACCCCGCGGCCCAGGCTGAGCTCAGGCCCTTAGTGAGCTTCTAAATACCCTGACCAGAGCCCCAGCTGAGCAGGAGGTCATCCATTACTTTTCAAATCTGTGTGGACTGCCGCAAAAACAGGTGGGGTGAGGGGCCTCACTGAGGGGTGGAGGAAATAAACAGAGATCAACTGTCGGTCAGCTCTGGTGATCAACATGTTCACAAGCCAGTAGACACAGTGGGAACCAAACACACTTTCAACACTCTTTTAAAAAGCAATGATCATGCAAATGGTGCTATAAGAGAATGAGGTGTGATGACAGCATTAGTGAGAAGTATGTATAGATATACCTGCCTAGTGTTCCAGTCTAACTAGGAGTGGCTCCCCTCTCCTGGCTGTGAATGACTGGAACTGATGCACTTGTTGCGAACCGCCTTCAATCAAACCCCCTGTGGAACTCACCATCCCTCATGGGAACGCATGCTAAGATATAAATGCACACATTGACACGCCCCATGCTTCTAATAAGCATATGTTTTTTGTCCATATTTCCCATTATTTTTTGCCATTATGGATATTATGTCAGTAATATCCTCGCCTACTTACTTCATTAGGAGCAGGCATGTTTTTCCCACCGCTGAAGTGGCTAAAAATGACATATTCTATCAATAAGACATCATCTAATAGAAATGAGCTTTCATAGGCTGATCAACCAGTTCCCCTGTGTATTCCATGAAACCCCATTCTTAACTACCTCCGTTATCTTTGCTAAAACGAACAGAGACTACCCAAAGCAAGGGCAGTCAATAGGCTACACTTTCAAATGATGAGGCCTTGGTTATTAAGGTAAAGGATAAATAAAGTGTATGGTAATATTGCAACAGCAGGCTACTCATTTTAAGCAAGCAAATATAAAAATTGATACTAAGCCGATTCATGCCTTATAGTATTAAATGGAAAAATATGTCCCATTCTTGATTTTCGGACTATAAGCCGCGCCTTTTTTTGCCATTTTTCGTTTCTGCGGTTTATATAACGGTGCGCCTAATCTATGGATTTTTACAGCTAACGGCCACTCGGAAAATTTGTATTCAAAGCTTAAATCAGTATTCAGAGCTTTGTTGTTTCACGTACGTGACGTTACCAGAGCGAGGGAGGCAACTATAAGCGCCAGCGACACCAAGCAGAGAAGCGAGAGAGGTGGAGGAAGAATAGATATCTTGTTTCCCTTTACTTTATAACACAACATTAGCGGGATCTCGGGCGGAAAAGTAATACTTAGCGAAATGCTAACCTTAGCTTAGTTGTTTGTTTACGTTCGCTGTACAGCGCCGCAACTGTGACTGGCTTGCTGCAGAGCTTGAGCGTCTTGGGAATACCCGAACAATATAATGGATATAATATGGACACATAAGACAATCAATATTCGGTATTTGTTATGGATTTATTGTACAAATTCTCTGAAAAGATGCACGTTCCAGGATGAATTGAAAAGCTCCCGTAAGGGCTGAGATGGCAGAGGACAGCTGATTTGGAACGGAACAACAGCTGTTCGCTTTCACGGGGAAAAACTAAGGAACTTCAACCTACTTAGGCCTACTAATTAATGTTCAAAAGCTATTAAATCTTCAACAAAATATGCAGATACTGTCAAAATCGGTTCCAGGGAGTATATAGGGATTATTAATGTTGTTTTTGTTGGTGTTTTTTTCTAAGCCTAAAAAATGGCATTCGGGCCAGCCCTAATGGTAATTAAACATTAAAACACCTGCGGCTTATAGTCCAGTGCGGCTTATATATGTACACATCATTCTAATTAGCTGCTGCGGTTTATACTCCGGTGCGCCTTATAGTGCGGAAAATACGGTAAATACAGTTGTGTGGTTTCGTTTTCTTATGCAGTAGCTTAAGAAGGATGTTGAATTATGGTTCATTCATAATGGTAAGCTTTGTGATATATTGGGGTATTGCCCCGGGGGGGGGGGGGGGGGGGGGGGGGGCGGCATCAGGACTTCTTGTATAAAGGGCCTGAGTTTTTGGTGCTACGCCCCTGTTCCTGTCCATTCAGTCCACCCGATACTGGTGTTTTCCCCTGTCTATTTATGTTTCTGACTGTGTCCATCAGTATTTCCCAAATCCATGTGCATGGGTTTGTACCAGATTTGTTTGGTAGGTTGGGTATCGGCCAAGTAAGAACTGATTTACTTTTCATGCCAATAGGACAAAAAGGGGGTTTGGCAGGGGCCTTGCATAACTTAATAAAGTAATCCTGTAACACCACCAAAAGTGGTGAAAGGTATGTCACCATGAACTAGCCGATGAGATCCTAACGCAAGAAAGAGAATATGTGTTTGCTTCGTATAACGAGAATGAAATCCCTTTTCTTCCAGTGATCTTAGAATGCTGATGGTGGTGTGGTTCCTCCAAGATTATATAACTTCCCAAATCCCTGACGATGAAGGAAATTGTGATGATTAGTGATTAGTCAGAAAAGGCAGGCATGATTTATTTTTATCAAATTTCTCTGTCTCTATGGAGACTAGACTGGTCTATAGTAATGCAGATGTACAGATTTGTCTGCAAAGGACTTTTTCATTCATTGCCAGCTGAAATACATTATAATAATTGAGTTAGAATTGTTATGTTTTTTTAAATGGACTGTACATCTGCTGGCAAACATAAGATATGTTGATAGCCTTGAATTCACATTGCCCAATGCTTACTGAATATAATATTTTGACTTGTTGGTCTGTGTTTCATGCTTTCTTTTGGTTCTACCATTTTAGCTCGCTTTGCTTCACTCTGAAGGGCCCCGACAGCCCTTAAATCTGGAGCTGCTTCTGGGGCCGCCACCTGAGGTTTGGCTGGACAGTTAAACATTACGGGCCCCTGGTGGCCACCTCCAACAGACCACAACCAGCCCAGGTCCTCCACACTCTCGGCACTGCAAAAAGCTCCCAGCACTCAAGACAGAGAGAACAACGAACAGTGGCGGGGAGAGAATGATGAATGAAGGTAGACCAACAGAACTACACAGGTATTGTCTGTGGTAAAAAAAGTGTCATTTGTATTCAAGCCTTGTGTGATTGTCCATTCAGGCTTTTAAATAAAGCCTCTACAAGATTATTGTAGAAATGAAGCAGCAAACGAGTCCACACACCATTAAGTCTATGATTACAACTGCGGCCTTGCCTGGCATGTAAATAAGCCATACAATGATTGCAGCTATGACTATTTAATCAGCCATAAATGATTACATCAGCCATCTAATCAATAGCGGTAGCACAACCGTGAAGAGGGCGCCATTGTTGTGCTGTGTGATCGGTGGTCGCTTTGTACTTTTACACACATAAATAATCACATATAAATAACAAAAAGAAAACATGCAAGCACAAACGTTGTACACACACGTGCACAAACATAAATAACCACACACAAACGTTATTTATACCCTGTGTGTACTACAAACAGTTGACCCTTACCCTGATTAAGCTTATTTCATAAAACTACCCGCATGCTATCCAGCCCGGGTCAATGCAGTATTGTGCATTTGTACTCTTACACCTACCGGCGGCTTTTAAAGCTCCAATTAGCCTGACCTGCATGTCTTCAGAGATGGGAGCATTGAGGACTTGAAGGAATCTAACATATGATCTACAAGGAGCAGCAGAAAACGCAGAGAGCAACATGACCCCAGGCAAGAACGTCATTAGTCTGGAATGGAACAAGTGTCTGTTTGAACTGAGCCATCCACTAGATACATGGGATGTTCTACCTCTTGAGATCATGGAGTACTACTGATAACACATTTTCTGGCAGTCCGGTGGATCTCTGCTTTGGGCCAACTGAAGTGTGGCTTACAACACTGTTTCCTCCTTACCAGCCTTTAAGTGCTTGCAGTAGAAAATACACACTTTGTTGTGGCTGCCAGAACTTAAATATCTACTAATCGAAAGCACTACATCCAAACAGAGATGAGTTTAAGGGATTTTAAACCTCAGGGAACTGCTTTTGTCTTCTTTAGTTCATTAATTTGTTAACTTTTTAGAAATATTGAAAATTGTGTTGTGGTTGTGGGTGTTAGTGGCCGCATATTATTGTATTATTATTGTAGTTAACTCATGATTAATCACATTTTTTTTGTTATATTTTAAGCCCACCAAATTACATGAGATTATGAAATGGAATGACACATTATCATTCATACCAAATGTACTTAATAAGCAAAAACTACACCAAGTGATCTTAAGGGAGTTTTATTGACTCACTCAGTGTGGGTTGAATATGAAATTTATGGACCACCACAGATATGGGAATTGTAAACAGGCAGTTACTTAGTACAATTGTTAACCAAGTGTAGTTAAATTCAAATAAGTAGCCCCACAGATTTGGGAATTGTAAACAGGCTGTCACTTGCTGCAGTTTTAATCAGGAAGTCACTTACTGCAAGTATAATTGAATGTAAAGTAAGTGTAACTAAAAGCAACAATGAATTCCAATATGAATGTTGACATTCTGTGGGCAAAACCTTTCAAATATATATATATATTTAATGCAAAGTTAATCTGTCAATTTGTATTAATTGCATTAAAATAAGATTGCATTAATGTGTTATTATCTCTCTAATCTTAACAGCCCTAAATAAAAGTCATTGTCACGGCAAGTGGTAGACCCACACCATATTACAAACAGTGGGTAAGGTGTTTGTTGTGTCACTGGATTTGTGTTGTGTGGTGTCATAGAAAGTCAGTCGCAGTGTGCATACACAGCTTGCTCAAAATATTATTGGTTGAAAACACTGAACCATGTCCCTCATCTCCCTTTTCGTTCAATATTTCCCACCAAAACAACACAACATGTGCTGGGGCTCTTAAAGAACATCTTCTGAAGATTATTGCTGTCTTTTTTCAGAGGTGTGGCTGCTTTCGTCTTTGGTCCAAAGCTCTTCACCAGTATGTACACACTTACACACACACACTGGCTCAAGTACTAGATATGGTGGCAAAAATGTCATTAAGTTGTTGATTATTACAGTTTTTTACGATACAACTAAAATCTAAAGTTTTGCCCAATTATCAAAACCTTACACTCAAGGAGCAAAACTCGGCCCCAGATTTGCACCACTGTAAGCACAATGAGTCCGTTCACACTTTGTGCAAAACAATACACACAGTGATTTGAAACACTAACACACACGTCTATGCATTAGACACAGAAGTATATCGAGATGTCACTTCCTTGCAATTCTAAAGCACTGACTATCAAATTACCACACCCATGAGCCAGTTGATTGAACACTGCCATCAGGTGTGCAAACACAAGATTGCTTAATTGTAGACACACCAATCAGGTTTAAGCACAATAAAAATGCAGCAGGTGAGTTCACCAAACTTAACCAAAATGGAAGGAAGAGGATGAGAGGGGGAATCGGAGAAGGAGGAGAAGGAGGCAGAGGCCGTGCCAGAGGTAGAGGCCGAGGTAGAGGAAGAGGAAGACTTCAAGCAGGAGGAGGTGAAGCTCAAAGGAGAAGAGGTCCAACTTTAAGCAATGAAATTCGCGCAACTCTTGTGGACCATGTTGTGAACCATGGATTGACGCTGAGGGAGGCTGGACTGAGAGTCCAGCCAAATCTCAGCAGATTCACCGTGGCATCTGTCATAAGGGCATTCAGACTGGAAAACAGGTACAAAAATTACCTGTTTACAGCTTCTTACTGTATGCACCCCATATCAGCACTTTTGATACCCCTTCCTGTGACATTTTACAGTAGGTTACATGTGTTTTGTTCTACATAGGATTGAGGGTCGAGTACAACGAGGAGGAAGGGCTCCCATTTTCACACCACTGCTGGAGAGGGAGATTGTGAATATGGTTTTGGCAAATAATGCCATCAGGCTTCGTGAAATCCAGGCCAAAATTATTGAAGACCAAATCATTTTTCAGAACGTGAATCAGGTCTCTCTGTCCACCATAGCTTGTATCCTGAAGGCACATCAGGTACAAATGAAACAGATGTACCGAGTGCCTTTTGAGAGGAACTCGGAGAGGGTCAAACAGCTGCGGCATGAGTATGTGGAAGTATGTATTGTTCACTTTAGCACTCTGATGTTGCATACTGCCCACATAACCTTTTTTTACATGTAAATGTGCTGTACACTAAATCTATGCTGAACTACACAATCTTGTCTCACTGTATTTTAGAGAGTCTTACAAATGGATGCTGAGGCCATTCAGCATGAGTACATCTACATAGACGAGGCGGGGTTTAACCTCTCAAAGGTCAGAAGGAGGGGAAGAAATGTAATTGGCCAGAGGGCAATTATTAGTGTCCCGGGGCAACGTGGGGGTAACATCACCCTTTGCGCGGCAATCACCCAGAATGGGGTCCTCCACCGCCATGCCAACATGGGTCCGTATAAAACCCCTCACATCCTTGCATTTTTAGACAGATTATACAACCTCACAATCAATAACATACAGATCCAATACATTGTCACCTGGGACAATGTTTCATTCCACCGCTCTGCTCTGGTTCAGAACTGGTTTACACAGCACCCAAATTTCACAGTCCTTTTCCTGCCACCATATTCACCATTTCTTAACCCAATTGAAGAATTTTTCTCGGCATGGCGGTGGAAGGTTTACGATCTGCACCCCCTGGCTCGGGTAGCCCTCGTTCAGGCCATGGAGGAGGCCTGTGACCAGGTTGAGGCCACAGCCATACAGGGATAAGGCATGCATGGCGATTCTTTCCCCGCTGTCTGGCGAATGAGGATATCGCCTGTGATGTAGATGAGATTCTCTGGCCATATCCAGCTAGGAGAAGAGACCAACAATAGCAATTTATGTCTTTTTTTGTTCATGTTATGTTCATGAAAACTGGGAAATGTTTTTTTTGTTGGCTTGTTGCCTTGAGCATATGGAAAAAAATAAATAACATTGTCAACAGCATTAGTCTTGTGTCCTGTGTGGTTTCTACAGTAATGCATACAAGTGTGTTTAGTGTTCACTGTGTGTATTGTTTTGCAAAAAGTGTGCGCAGACATTGTGTCTACAGTTGTGCAAATCCGAGCAATGTTTTGCAAATTCACTGTGTGCTTCACCCATACTACTCTATGCACTTAGAAGCAGAATTAGCCGAAAGTGTTTAAGGTTTTCAACAGCAGAGTGTAACTGGTGCAAACAGAATTAAGTCATATGCAACGTGTGTGTTTCATATGGTAAAAGAATATGGTTTTGATAAGTTAGTGTATAGTTTTTATAAGAGTGGTTCATTTTGCAAAGGAGCTAAGGTGTTTTGCTAATTGGGTTTGTGATTGTGCTATTCGTGTGTTGGATTTTGCTAAACAAAACAAAACAATCAAAATTGTGTTTATTGTATTGTAAAAAACTGTAAGATGACCCCTATGTCATCAAAAACTCAGACCAACAGAAGGAGACCCTGCAACACTCTGCGGCTCCTTCTCCTCCCAAGCGGAGTCCGAGAAGTTCCTCTGGCTGATTTCACTCGTCCCTCACGTTCTGCTGGGTACTGGACTAGAACGTGCTAAATGTGGGTCTGGGTTCTGGACTAGAAAGTGCTGAATGTGGGGCTGGGTTCCGGACTAGAACATGCTGAATGTGGGGCTGGGCTCCGGACTACAACATGCTGAATGTGGGCCTGGGTTTTGGACTAGAACATGGTGAATGTGTGGCTGGGTTCTGGACTAGAACGTGCTGAATGTAACCCAGCAGTAGGCACGTGCAGAGGGGGGGGCTATGGGTGCCCGAGCCCCTGCCCTTTTCCCTCTGAAGGACCAAAGTGCCCTTTTGAGTGGTCGTTTACATTTTCAATGCTTTGTAAAATTACACATCAACAATTATTCGAGTATAAAAATGTCTAAAAGTAATGATACAGAAGTAAAGTTTGTACTTTGTAGCCTCGTTTACCGGCGCTCAGTGCGCTGCTGCCGCTGGGTGACGTCATAGGCTATCAACGTGACCTTTCACAATTTGCCTGCCTGCAAGATGCGCTTGTTGTTTTAAGAGACGGTACAACGCAGGGTAAGATCACTACAGAGTCAGACACAGACAGTTGTTTCCAAAACCATAAAGTTGATAATGCTAAATAAACTGTAACAGTTATCTCGTTTTGTAGTGTCATTTTGAAGTATAGGCCTATGTTTGCCAGCAAAAGCTTTTCAACTAGCATCGTTTTAACTGACCTGCGAAAGTGGCTACCACTCGGTTTATTTTCTATAGCCTACCAGCTAGCTATACAGCTAACCTATCTGGGAAACCTTTTGAAATTGCAAAGGGAAAGCATGCATCGTTATATTTAATCTGTATACTCTGTAGTAACTACTTGGCCACATGCCATGGCCAAATCCGTTTCATGTCTACTCTGTCTCAGTGTCTCTGGCAGAACGGGGTGAAATTGGTTTTACATTCGACATTCGTCTATTTTCCGGGGTTGTATCTGTAATAGCGTCAAGTGCTTAGGGACCGTCAAAAAAGTGCAACGTCATTTTTTTAATTCTTAATAACTCACTTGAAATTATTCCTATCAACATCAAACCACTTCTGATGTGTTTATGTACTCGTTTTGTAGTCCCCACTACCCCTTGTTTTAAAGAAAAACTTTTAATTGTTTTTTAAAAATGCAAAAGTTTTCAGTGCATGTATTGCATCCATATTTAAGGCTTTATTTTTAATAGCTCACTTGTTCTTATAGATATCAACACCAAACCACTTCTGATGTGTTCATAAACTCATTGTGGAGTTCCCACCACCCTGTGTTTAATAGAAAAACATAAAAAAAAAAAAATTAAAGTCATACGTATACATTGTGTATAGTTAGGCTAATTCATATTCAAGGCTTTTATTTTGTAATAGCTTAATTGTTTTTATAGATATCAACACCAAACCACTTCTGATGAGTTCATGAACAAACATGTGCCCTTTTTTGAATTTGAGCCCCTGCCCCTCAAAGGGTCTCTGCACGGCCCTGCCCAGCAGCCCAGGCTTCTGTATTGTATGGTGATTCACAAACTCGTGTGTACTCGTGTGTGTGTGTGTGTGTGTGTGTGTGTGTGTGTGTGTGTGTGTGTGTGTGTGTGTGTGTGTGTGTGTGTGTGTGTGTGTGTGTGAGTGATTCAGTCTGCTGTAACGAAAGCATTGACGTTTAATCACAACCACAACCTACTGAGGGAAAGCAAATGAGAAAGAGAAATGGATGAGTGGCAGGGGACAGACACACAGACACGATAGACAGGAATGATAGACTGACAGAGAAGCAGGGCCGGGACAGGCAGATGGGTCGTCGTGATACACCAAGGCCTGACTGAGTAGAACACATTGTGAAGTGAATTAAGGCCATCAGTAGGACAGTGGAAGCCAGCGCAGGTCATATCAGGGGTAAACCATGCGGCTCTATGTGTGTACTGTAAAACAACATTAAGCGCTGGAAAGTGATGCAAAATTCATCAGGTTTGTGTGTTTAACAGGGCTGACCTTCATCCTGCTATGCTGTCTTCTTCCCTCAATTATGTACGATGGGATTTAGATATGAATATAGAATGACTTCTCACCAGATGCAGAAATGTCAAGACCGAATGTCAAACACACACACCCGTGCAGATACACATACACAAGCATTCACAGTCACGCACACACTGCACATCGACACACACCAACAAAAACAACTGTGATTTAAAATCTGTTCAGTTTGAAAATAAGCGTAAGCTTATGGCCATCGAGTTTAGTAGGAAAACCTTTGTCAAAAACATGTCCCAGGTCAACAGTAACCTAACTCAGAAGTAGACACTCTCTGGCTGGACAATATCAAAGGCTTTTAAACAAAACTCCCTCACATAGCAAGAGAGACAAAGAGTCAAAGTCGGGTTAGGTAAAGATGAAAAACAGAGCATAGTGGGAGGAAAAAGGGCAGGGTCAGTTGTAAAGCATTAACAAACCCTGGCTCTTCTGTCGCCAATATATCAAGAGGCCATTGGACTGGAGAGGTGTCAGACAGGCTGAAAGAGAAACAGAGAAGAGCAGAGAAACAAGAGCAGAATTAAGGCCCTGTTTACACGAGGACACTTGCGGGTAAAAACGACAAAATATTTGATCGGAAATGCCTTTCGTTTAGACGGTGACAGTGTTTTTGGGGCCAGATCTGCCAGATCTGCTCACGTCGCGCAAGCGTTTACGTCACATACATGCGCCAGTACAGGAAAGTACACAAACACGTTGGATTATTTCCATGCCTTGGACCGTAAAGCTGCTCTAGCAGCTCTAATAAACAACATGTACAGGATACAGGATATGTACAGGATATGTAAAGATAGTATTACTGAACAGAGAACTATCTGTAATTACGTTTTGGTTTTCGCGGCGCAGATAAGAGAAGAAGGAAATTCTACACATGCGCTCAGACATGGCGATGTTGTGTGATAGTGTATCACAGCAGCATCTAGCCGCCTGGCATGCATACCCAATCGAATTCCACCCACTTTTGCGCCACCATATGCACACAGATTTCCTCCCGAAAACGCTCATCTAAACGCGGAATAAAAAGTGAAGACGCGATGCCACTTTTGCATCTTCTGCTCAGACCGTCATCATGTAAATGTAGCCTAAAGGAGTTAGTGGGGGAGGACAAGAGTGAGAGATAGCAATATTAAAAAAAAAAAAAACACATTGCACTACTACTACTGCTGCTCCTTATGAGTATTAATGAAATGCTGTACTGTTAGAAAATGGTTTTACTTTTACAGGCCTCAATTATGATTTTGAAACAGTACAGCAGATTTAGAAATCCGTTTCTCGTACAAGAAATCCACACTTGATTGATGTGTGATGCTGATTGTCCAGAATTTATTCGAGCAATTAACTCTCAGTCTC
This sequence comes from Gadus macrocephalus, assembly GCF_031168955.1. Classification (NCBI taxonomy): domain Eukaryota; kingdom Metazoa; phylum Chordata; class Actinopteri; order Gadiformes; family Gadidae; genus Gadus; species Gadus macrocephalus. The sequence continues at coordinate 23,364,604 of NC_082396.1, forward strand.
AGTATAATACATTTTGTCTTACAAGAAGGTAGTCTCATATCTGGTTGTAGGTGAGTTTGGTAACTAAGATTCCTAGTTCTAGAATTACCATTGCTTGTTCTAACTTTCCATCCGTTACTATTTTTATAGGCCTATTTAGTCTGCCTATTTAGCAGAGTGACCAGTGAAGAGGCCACTCTGTCTAGTTTCTGTCACTTAAGGTGAAACAAAAAGCTTGATAGCTGGGCGGAGCCAAGTCTGCCTGAGCTAGCTATTGTTGGCGTCAGCTGTAGCGTCAGGACCCTGCAAACGAAGACCCGGGAAACAAAGACTACGGGAGTCTCTCTGTGGGAGTCCCTCGAGGAAGCCCGGGGAGGCCACCTGCCCTATTGTCAGGATTTCCACCCGTAGACGGCGTTACCATAACTCCTCTGCTCGGCGCAGTAACCCGTCTAATCTGTGCCATCCACCTACCCTTGCTTGCACTGACCTTGAGGTGATGGGAGGACTCTGGAACTGCCAATCGGCGGTCAAGAAGGCGGACTCGATTTCCGCCTACGCGTCCCTCATGACCCTTCACTTCCTGGCCCTGACAGAGACCTGGATCACTCCAGAGAACTCTGCTACTCCTGCTGCCCTCTCCACCGTCTGCTCATTCTCGCACACCCCTAGACCATCCGGGCGAGGAGGGGGGACCGGACTCCTCATCTCACCCATGTGTTCCTACCAGGTCCTTCCACTAGAACACTTGGCCAGATCTGCGTTTGAACTCCACGCTGTCACTGTCATCCTTCCTATCAAACTTTCCATTGTGGTGATCTACCACCACAGGACCCCTCCGGGACTTCTATGACGGGATGGATGCCCACCTCAGCTGCTTTCCTGAGGATGGCACACCACTTGTTATCCTCTGCGACTTCAACATCCTGTCAGAGAAGTTGCACTCACCTGAACTAACCAACTTTTTCGCCACCTTTGACTTAACACTATCCCCTTCTCCTCCCACACACAGGGCCGGGAATCAGCTCGACCTAATATTCACTAGGTCCTGCGGAACCTCTGCTCTCTCCGTTACCCCGCTTCCCGTGTCTGACCATCACTTTGTTGATTTCTCTCCCCTTGAAATCCTCTCCCCCACTCCTCTCTAGTCCCCACATTGTCACCACCCACCGTAACCTCAAATCCCTCTCTCCCTCTACGTTTGCCTCTACTGTTCTGTCTTCACTACCTCCTATCGAACGATTCTCTCAACTATCTACAGAGGAATCTTTAGAATCTTTAGACACTCTTCTATCCTCCCTCACCTCCTCCTTGGATTCCCTCTATCCCTTCCACTCCAGACCAGCACGATCCTCATCCCCCCCTCCTTGGCTGTCTGAACCTCTGCGGACTTGTAGAACAAAGTTGCAAGCAGCTGAGAGGAAATGTAAGAGATCAGACTCTCCTAATGATCTATCTCACTATCTTTTCCTTCTCTCTGTTTTCACCTCCACTGTGTCAACAACCAAGTCTGCCTTCTACCGGACCAACCTAACTCCTCCGCCTTAAACCCCAGGAAACTGTTTTCCCTGTTCTCGTCCCTCCTCAACCCTTCCTCACCCCCACCTCCTTCCTGCCTCACTGCTGATTACTTTGTTACCTACTTTACCCAGAAAGTAAAGGACATTAGCTCCTCTTTTATCCCTGCCTCCATCCTCCCATCCCCTCATCCCCTCCTCTGACTTTACCCAATTTATCCCTCTCACCTCTGACGAGGTCAACAGAATAATAACATCTAACCATGCCACCACCTGCGCCCTTGACCCTATCCCCTCCTCTCTCCTCCAGGATGTCTCAAGCGACATCCTGCCATTTCTCACCTCACTTATCAACTCCTCCCTCACCTCAGGCATTGTTCCAGCATCTTTCGAGACTGCCAGAATAAAGCCTCTCCTCAAAAAACCAACTCTTAAATACCACCGACATCCAGAACTACAGACCGGCATCTCTTCTTTCATTCCTCTCTAAAACACTGGAATGTGCCATTGCTAACCAACTGTCCTCCTATCTCTCATCTAACAACCTGCTTGACTCCCACCAGTCAGGCTTCAAGAAGGCAGTCTCCACTGAGACGGCTCTCCTCGCGGTGACTGAGTCCCTCCGTGCTGCCAGAGCCTCGTCCCTCTCTTCGGTTCTCATTCTCCTCGACCTCTCCGCAGCATTAGACACGGTGGACCACCAGATCCTCCTTGCCACTCTTGCTGAACTTGGCATTACTTAATCTGCTCTTTCCTGGTTCACATCCTACCTGACGAACCGCACCTCCACCGCAATCATGTAACATGGAATGGCTCCTTGTCCAAACCTTGCACGCTTGAAACTGGTGTCCCTCAAGGCTTTGTACTGGGGCCTCTTCTGTTCTCCCTCTATACCAGATATCTGGGCTCTGTAATTACATCACACGGCTTTTCCTATCACTGCTATGCTGACGACACGTTTTTCTCTCTTTCCCCTCATCTGATAATGCCCTGATTGCAACACGCATATCGGAATGTCCGGCGGACGTCAGCACCTTGACAACTGCCCATCACCTGAGGCTAAATCTCAACAAAACCGAGCTCCTCCTAATCCCAGGGAAAGATAGCCCACACATGGACTTACTGGTCACTGTTGAGAACATCACTGTATCTCCTTCTCCTACTGCCAGAAACCTCGGTGTGGTATTGGACAATCAGTTATGCTGCACCGCAAACATCACTGCAGTGGCCGATCCTGCAGATTTGCACTTTACAACATCCGCAGAATCCGTCCCTTCCTCACAAGGGAAGCAGCTCAGCTTTTAGTCCAATCACTGGTCATCTCCCGCCTCGACTACTGCAACTCACTCCTGGCTGGACTTCCTGCCTCTGTGATTAAACCCTTGCAGCACATCCAGAATGCGGCGTCACGCCTCGTGTTCAACCTACCGAAGTTCACCCATGTGACTCCCCTCTTCCGGGACCTCCACTGCCTCCCTCTAGTAGCTCGCATCAAATTTAAAACTATGGTACTGGCATACAAGGCAGTCGATGGAACTGCCCCTGCCTACCTCCAAGCATTGGTAAAGCCACACACCCCAGCTCGATCCCTCCACTCAACTACCTCAGCTGGACGTCTGGTAACGCTAGGGCTGGGCGATATATCGAATATATGCGATGTATCGCGAGATGTTCTCCAGGGGATGTATAAAATGCCCCTGGCACGTAATGTTTATTTTTGCCGCCGCCGGCATACTCATTGTGCGTTCACACCAAACGCGATGGGGCGACAAAATCCCATATAAAGTGAACGTAGACGCGTATTGGGCGAATTCTTCGCGAGAGAAAACCGGCACCAAGTTTTGATTTGTCGCGCCACACTTTCGCTGTGCAGAGGCGAGCGCGTTCACGAGGATTTGTGGCGCGACAAAGTTGAAATGTATTTTCATTTCTCGTGATGACAGCCAATCAGCGTTCAACAGCGTGGTCACTGAGTGACATATGTAACGTAAACAGCCAATCAGCGTTCAACCGTCAAACTCAGTGCAGTCCGGGGTGAACTGCAGCATGGAGGAGAAAGTGATTGTTGCCGTTTGCGACTCCCGGAGCTCTATATATAATAGTATATAATATAATATAATTGTATAATATCAAAAGCTCGCGTCCGACGTCTCTCCCTCTTCCACAAAAGGTAAAGACATGCAATGGCACAAACACACTCACTCCCCCCGCCCGTTGCGAGTCCGCGAGATTCTCATGGACGCGCGTGTGTGACGTAGTCTGGACGGCGCGCTGCTGTAGGTGTGTCTCCGACCGGTGAGTGAGAACAGCGAGAGAGAAAAAAGGATGGAAACTGAGGATTTGGTTTTGAAAAAGAATAGCATTGGATCCGTCGTCTGGCAGTGTATATATAATAATTATTATTAACAGTTAATAAATAATTAACGGTTTGAATAAATGCTGTGTTGGTAAATCTAACTTGCTGTGATTTTCCTTTTCTTATGTGCAAGTTCTAAATTGTTCCAATACAAAGCACTAATGAGTTTAAACAATATGTTGTTTCATGTAATCTACATGCAGACTTATATTTCAGGAATACTAGAATTATTACTGACGTAACATTATGCCAGACATGGTTGAATCGAGCATTTATGATGTGCTCTAGAGGAGATTCAAAATATATCGAGATATATATCGTGTATCGAGATATAGTAAAAATATATCGAGATATTCATTTTGGCCCATATCGCCCAGCCCTAGGTAACGCCATCGCTAAGAGCTAGCAAAGGTCGATCAGCAAAGTCACAACTTTTCTCTGTTTTGGGACCTCAGTGGTGGAACGAGCTCCCTGCCGTTCTCAGGACCGCAGAGTTGCTCACAATCTTCCGAAAAAGGCTCAAGACTCACCTGTTCAGTGTCCACCTCGACTCTGCATAGCCACCCTCCCCCTTCTGGCCAACATTGTACATTGTATTGTGTTGTATTGTATTATAGTACTTAACTGTGTAGCAATGTTGTGTAGTAACATTGTATTGTATTGTGTTGTATTGTATTATAGTACTTAACTGTGAAGCAACTGCAGTAGCTGCTATCATTGCTGTAACACGGGAATTGGTTAGCCTAGCGATTGTTGTACTTGCACTTGTTTCTATGAACATCCTTACTGTACCGACAGCAATATATTGTTGCACTTCTTGTGACAATGTACTTATTGTAGAGCTGTCAAGCGATTAAAATATTTAATCGTGATTAATCGCATTAATGCCATAGTTAACTCACATTAATCGCAAATTCGTTTTCTATGCTAAATATCCCTTGATTTCTTTGTCCCATTAATTCTTCTCGTTTTAATTATCTTATCAACATGGTGAAGTGCATCGGCTTGCCTTGTGCAAATGATTTTTTATTGATTACAACATTGGCATATACTGATCAAAACAGGAAGATACAAAAAAAGAGCTCATAGTGCAATCAAAATCTAAGCAGTCGTTTAGACTGCTTTGAACAAATGTCATTTGAACATAGCAGTCAGGCTACTGGTTCTTTGTTTTGAGCCAAAGAAAAATAATTATTATTATTATTAAATTTTTTTAATAAAAGATTTGCGTTAATCGCGCGATAAAAAAATTGACACCGTTAAAATTGGTTTGCGTTAACGCCGTTAATAACGCGTTTAACTGACAGCTCTGTCGCTTTGGATAAAAGCGTCTGCTAAATGCCCTAAATGTAAATGTAAATGTCTCTATTATTGTTATACTTTCATCCAAAACACCTTGCAGTTTATTCAGAAAAACGTCAGGGAGCAAGCAAAGGTTAGGGATTAGGGGTCAGGGATTAGGGGTAAAGTATTGGATTGTGAGAGTCAAACCCAGAACCAGGCCGAAGGTTTGGGTGGTAAACCCTGACTATAAGGTATAACCTTTCTGGAGGTAAACCCTTCCTAGAAGGTAAACCCTTTTGGGAGATAAAACTTGACATACTGCTCAAAGGACAACTTCAACTGCTCTCCCATTCCCCTGGGAAGGCAGGGATGCAGCTTTGAAGTGATAATAGCCGAGTCCCCCCTCCTCTTCCTCTCTCTCCAACTCTGTGGATATACAGCCACTATGACAGGTCATTTGTTATCAAAATTGCTCTCACAACCCCCCTATTCTTCTGCTGCACAGCTCTGAAACTCCCTCGCCCGTCTCAGCTCTCTGACTCATTCTTCTCATCTTTTTTACTCCCTTGCTATCCACCCTTCTCTCTCTTGCGGTGGACTTCTCCTGTTCCTCCTATTGGTCGCAGTGGCGTAGGAATATCTTTCAGGTGTTATTGACCATACAGTGACACGCATGCACACTCACACCCACATGGGACCCTGGCTGAAAAGATGCACACCCACACATACACACCTTGGAAAACACACACACGCGCACACACACACACACACACACACACACACACACACACACACACACACACACACACACGCGCACACACACACACACACACACACACACACACACACACACACACACACACTTGTGAAGGGATGCTGACCATAAAGAAAGTACTGGTTATTTGTTAGCTTTGGTTAGCTACACAAAGCAGAAGCGACAGATGTAACATAAACTCAGGAGGGAGAGTGGGTTGACTGCTAACCGGAAGGTTGCTAGTTCGATCCCCGGCTCCTGTGATTCTCGAGGTGTCCTTGAGCAAGCCGACTAACACTAACTTCTCCTTACTAGCTGACTGTCGCCCTGCGTGGTTGACTCCACCGTCGGTGTGTGATTGTGAGAATGAATGGGTGGAAGTTGCGTTAGCAAAATCCCCTGAATGTAAATGTAGAGCAGAAGCCGTTTTACAAAAGCCCAACTGGAGCTTCTGTCTGGAGGATGGTATTAGGACGGGCAGCTTCCTTCATTACAAAGCTTGAAAATTACAAATTTGGTAGTTTTGTTACGGTCCAAGGAAGGGGAAGCCCAAACGCACGACACTGACGAGAGTTGTAACAGTACAAATGTTTATTGCTGGGAATGAGCAGAGGCTGGTTGATGCAGCCGGGTTGGTGTTGGAGCCAGGAAGGCGGCATGGAGGAACAGACCCGTGGTGGTGAGATGGTCTCGACAGGAGCAGAGGGTTAAAACCATATAGACTAGAATACAAGAACAATACAAGAGAAACATTTAAGAGATACACCAAGCCGACTACTAACGTAGGTAGAGGGTTTGACGATCTGGCGATGAGGAGTTGGGAAGCCAGGGTTGATAAACAGGAAGGGTTGATTATGATGATCCTCAGGTGTGTCAATTTGAGGTGGTGAAGGAGGTGTCCGGAGAAGCTGGAGTTTGCTAGCTCTGCAAATAACATGAAACACCCACACAGACAAAACACACAGAGTGATCCTAGCTCCCACTAGAATCCACGGCAGACGCCGTAAAGAGTTTAGCATTAAAACACACATTAACATTAATACATTAATAACATGTCGTCCGTGCATCTAATGTTTTTTTCTAAATAACTGGTAACACTTTAAAATAGGGGTACTTTATTTAACAATCAATTAACATAAGTTAATGCAGTAATAATCATTATATAGTGGATAGGGGTTAAGGTTAGCTGGTTTGACCCTTCCCCCAATTTAATGCTATTAAATAAGTAATAAATTAATTAATAATTAGTTAACATGAACGCCATTAGTAAACAAACACATTGATCATTTATTACTGGAACGTTAGTACCCACACGCACACTTAATTAATGGTTTATTAATGTACCCTTTTTGGGAAGTGGCAAATAACTGAATGAAAAAGCAATGTTTTGAAAAAACAGAAAATTACCTTATTTGGTTATCTTAAATTTAAGAATATAATGAAATAATTCTAAACGTTTGATTTGAACACTGAACTAGTAGAAGCTCATTATTATAGGATGAAAGGGTTCCCCTTTACCTGGGTACTGGCTCCCCTTAATATATAGTCTGGGGCCCTATTCACAAAGCTTTTAAGATAAGATACAACTTTATTAATCCCCCGTAGGAGAAATTTGTTTGTTGCAGAACAGCCCAGCAGCAGTGGAAGGACACAGGATAAAATAACAATGCAATAAATACAATAAATACAAAGTGCTAATGCATAAGTAGACGCTTATAGTTAAAAATTGGGACAAAAACAAGATAAACAGAACCAACATCAAGATGGGTGATGCATATACACATATATACACCAGTGGAGGCTTCTCCATTGAGGAGAGGGAGGAAGATCCTCCCTAACATTGTTGAGAATAAAAAATTTAGATTGCCCCGACTATTGTAATGAATTAATGCCCTTAAATATGACTACTTTATTGCCTTTGAATATATAATGTTCGTTTCCCTGGGTAAAGGGACATTAGCACCCCCTATCGCCTATTGACAATTACTTGGAAGGAACGTCCTCCCTCCGCCGCCGTTGACTCCCATTCATTTTCCCGAAAGTACTGGCGGCCGGTGGATAACATGGGTTTCAATGGGAGAGAGGAGGAAAATCCTCCTCCGAGTGGGTGGGACCTTAAGGGGTCTGATTCGGGCAAAAATCTATCCATCTGCGCTATGAACCAATAAGCAGGATCCCTGGATGTTGAGCAGTGTTGCCAGATTGGTCAGATTTCCCACCCAATTGGGCTACTTTTAACCATGTTAGGCTGGAAAAATTATCATTGGGCGGGAAATCTGCCCAATCTGGCAACGCTGTCGATAACAAACCCGGTCTGCATTGCCGCGGTGCTCAGTCTGAGAGACGCAGAGCATGTGAAATCTGCGATAGCGAGATCCTAAATGCACAATGGAAACATTGGAAACGGAGGACATTGTTAACGTCTTATTACAAAAACCATTCCATTCATTCAGAAAGAGGTAGACCACTTCCCAAAATCAAGGTCATCAGAAGTAATGGCAACGTCAGTGTTGTGAGTGCTACATGGTTTGCTAGGTACGCATGACTTACTGGTAGCATTACAAGCAATTGTAACTGAAAATAAACATAACATAACTTCAGTCAGTGAGGGCAAAAATAGGCCCAATAATAGGCCCAGATTTTTTTATTTACTTTTACAAATCAATAGTAGGCCTGATTTGACTAATATGCTTTGCATCCTTTCCTTCTCAAATTACAGTGATGCCACTGGTGGCTTTGTATACATTTTGTTCACATAACTCCCTCCCTGCTATTTTGTAGTTCACCAAAACACCCTGAAACACCCTGAGTCTCACATTCTTATGCCACCATACACCAACAGTGCAAGCAGGCCAATGGCAACCAAGCGTGCAGTCCTTCCTCCCTCACTTTAAAAACCACCAGCCGCCACTGATATACACATACCTAAACACACACACATGCATATGCAAACACATAGACATACACAAACACAATCATCATCAGGCACTGTTGAACAGCCTAATGGCTGCCGGCACAAAGGAGCACCTGAAGCGCTCCGTCTTGCACCTGGGGAACATCAACCTGTGACTGAAGGTGCTCCCCATCTGCCACAGCTCAGCATGGAGGGGATGGGAGGGGTTGCCCATGATGGACTTGAATTTGTCCCTCATCCTCCTCTCCACCACCACCTCCAGACTGTCCAGCTCAAGTCCCACAACAGAGCTGGCTTTCCTAACCAGCTTGTTGAGTCTGTTTGACTCCCCAGCCATGATGCCTCCTCCCCAGCACGCCCCAGCGAAGAACAGCATGCTGGCTACCACAGACAGATAAAATGTCCTTAGCAGCCTGCCACACACGTGCCCTTTTTATCTAACCGCTAGGAGTGCTCCTAACTCGCACTAAAAGTTTTTAAGTAGGAGTTTTTTCTTAAAATGTATTCACAAAGCCTCTGAAACCTACTCATACTAAGTATAATTCACTAAGAGTGAAATAAGAGTGACGCACCCTTACATAGATTCTCGTGCACGAGTTTAGAAGCGGTGAGTACAGTGATTGGTTGTTCAGTGCAGGCGGTCTTGGTGAAACTCATCCGCAACATCCAACAAACAAGCCCACTCTATCAACGAAAAATAAGGAAATAGCCTAGGTTACAAAGGAAGTCCTATCAAATAGTAATGGACAGTGCAGTTGGCAGAATACACGCATGATGACAAGTTTGTGCAGACCAAGATAATGACGTTTAATGCACGGTAAAAAGAGAGAGAGCAAACAATAAAAATACGTAAATTGCATTATATCAAGGAAGTAATTAAAAGCACCCTGTAAACTATTATCCAATGAGCATATTTCCAGCACTTAAACACTTTAAATATCAGCCCATACCGTGGTTCAAGTCCTCCTATCATGATGAATGAAAGCGAAGAAAAATAAGTGAAATGCAAGCGAAAGCCCAACTGGTCCCAAGACCAATTGCTACAGAGCGGATTATAAACATCATACAATAAATCTTCTTACAATAAATGATTAGATACTAATCCTAAGTAGGAGTAGTTATATTATTTTTCACTTGAAACTTACAGTACTACTGTTTAAATAATGATGATTATTATTACTAAAGTGATTTATTCCGATTATTATTAAAAATAAATAATGATGATTAAAGTGATTTTTACTATAAAAATATTAAATAAATATTGATTCAAGTGATCTATTACTAACAATATCTGAAATAATTATGATTAAAGTTATGTATTACTATCAATTAGTGGTGGGCCGTTATCGGCGTTAACGGCTGCGTTAACGCAAAACTTTTGTCGCGCGATAAAAAAAATGACGCCGTTAATCTATTTTCAGACACTTCCTTGTTCGACTCATCACGTGACTGAACTAACCAATCAGAAGCTAGAATTTAGACTGAGGTAAACGTGAGGGAATCAGAGAGGCAGATTCAACAGAATATCCTGCCTGTGTTAAATATGTAAACATGTAAATATGTAATAATTGTGTGCAAATCATTTTATCTACGGTCAGGTTAATTCCTGTTCGTTGGGGACGTTATTGCATTCCGCGCTAATTCAACCACAAGTTTAATGCCCTCACGATTTAGCCTATATCTCTTCAATTTGCAGTCCTCTATTGTCTCCAAAACATTTCGTCTCGCTGCAGCCATTTTCAGATTCCAATAGGCATGGGCGTCAGTTTGGTTTGAAATGTGCTGGGGACAGAGACGCATTCGGAAGTGCATTTTCAGAAATGCTGGGTACAATGAGGATGCACTCTTTTTTCTCTCTTTAGTGCCGGTAATGAAAGTTTCTGAAAGACGGCATACCCATGTAGCTAATAACTAAGGAATAAAATGTATACAAAATCTGTCTGGCACGTTTTATGAAGAAAACGTTTCCAAAAAGCATCGGACATATGACACACTATGTTCTGCTCCATGTATCCAATGTTGACAACGTGACATGACATGGTGTGAAAAGGTAGCCCCTTTTCACTTACATATGACACTACCCGCAACACGTAAACTGATCAACACACACACACAGGCATTCACACATCTGTTTATGTTAAGTATGACGCATGGTGCCGGCAACCGCGTCTCGTCATTAGACATTGATCACAAACAACACAACCTTTTAGTTACTTGCATGTAGACATCCTCGCAATCGGTTAGGTACCAGCCGATATGCTCCATAACCCATTCTCTGCCGTTAACCCATACATTTTGCATGACACAAACAGACACTGACAGCCACACCCACTTCCTGGGTCCCCAAACATTTTGAACCCCGGGAACATGAGCACCTGGAATGCAATCATTGCCTGATTGGGATGCAGTAACATGACTGTTTGTAAAGGGGGGGATGTTATTTGCTATGTTTAATTATTATGCTATTTTGCATTTTTGGCAACAGTGAACTTTATCATCAAGATTCAAACTGTTAAGATATGTAATGAAGTGTGTGGTCAAATATGATTTCATTATAAATTATAAATGTATTATGGTACTTGGGTCGGTGAACCCCCATGGTAGTTGGTATCTACCATTTTGGGTAATTGGTTTGCTTTATTTAAGCCCGGTATTTTCTGCTTGCAGGGTTGGTGGAGGCATAGAGAGACGGCTTGCTGTGAGGCTGGTACATGTTCATGTTAATGGAACTTTGCACGAGAGCAACCCTCTGGTTAATTTTTGGTTTTGTTTATCAAAGTATTTTGTTTGGCTTTGCCATTTCACTTTTCAAGCATGGAAAATAAATCACAGTTTTTCACCTAATTTATGCTGCTGGCTGAGTTTTGTGGCCTACTCAAAGATCTTCATTGCGTCCTAAACCGCGTGGAAGTGAGTCGGGAGGCTCATTTTCACATGTGGTGTTAGAAGTGGGATCGTGGCGCCCCCTGGAGCAGTGAAGAGGAAGCCGACGAGACGGGCTCTGATTCGACGAACGTCAGTCAGACGGCGCGCACTGGATGACCTGGTCCAGCCGGGTGAGCAGGAAGAAGGAGCCGTGGGAGTTGAGCCAGAGGAGGATGCTGGCATGGGAAGAGACCCCGGGTTGCTGGATCTCTCATCTCTGTATAGCCTCCTACAGAAGATCCTGCAGACCCAGGAGCGTGAGGCGTTCAAGCAAGAGCAGAGGTGGCGGGGTGTCCAAATGCAGTTCAACAACGTTCATGATGAGCTGTGGCGGGACCGGAGAAGCGGTGATGGAGATGGAGCGGCCCCTGCAGCGCTAGCAGCGCCACCCGCCGAGCCGCCTGCAGCACCACCCGACGAGCCGCCAGCCGGACCGCCAGCAGCTCCACTGCACCCAGCAGCCTGGACCAGGGAAGCCGTGCCCAAATTGGCCGAAGGGGATGATGTGGAGCAGTACCTGACCACGTTCGAGAGGCTGGCTACAGCCTACAGATGGCCTCCAGCTGACTGGGCTGTCTTCCTTGTGCCCTATCTGACGGGCAGAGGGCGGTCTGCATATGTGGCCATGGATCCATATGATGCGATGGATTACTTCCAGGTCAAAGAAGCAATCTTGGCGAAGTATGCAATAAATGCCGAAGTCTACCGTCAAAGATTCCGGGATCCAAACATTGAAAGAGGGGAGACCCCGAGAGAGTTCTACAACCGACTAAAGGATTTTTTAAACAGGACACCGAGCGGCAGAGCTGGTCAACACTTTTCTGGCTGCCCGCCTGGGACCAAAGGACTTCCACGTGCAAGGCTCCAGCAGACCTGTGGTGACGGGTAAGTCTGGGGGTTATGGGAGTGGAGCTAGTCCTAGAAATAGAGAGCAGAGTAGGGGCCCAAGCCACAGACAACATCAGCCTCAACCGAACACACCACACCCCACAACACCTCGATCCACAGACACCGCTACAACCCGAACCCTCACCAACCGAGACAGCTTTGTGTGTTACACTTGTGGTAAGCCAGGTCACCTAGCCAGGGATTGCCCAGGAAAGAGAGGTAAATTAGCTGGTGTATGTGTTGTGCCTGAGCTTAGGAGAGAAACTGTGCGTGCTTGTAGAGTGCAGATAATTTACATTACTGTTAATGGCCGACCAGTCAGGGCTCTTCTTGACACTGGCAGCACCCAGACCCTGGTGCGCCCCTTCCTGGTGGGTCAGCCAGACATGCGGAAAGGTGGGCGAGTCAGGGTATGCTGTGTCAATGGTGATGAGCATGAGTATCCCACAGCGGATATATGTGTAAAAGTACATGACCAAACCTATAGGCTTAAAGCTGGTATAGTTAAAGGGTTGAGCCATTCAGTGGTATTAGGTCAGGATGTCGCAATCTTGCCTGAACTAGTGCAGTCTACGCGGCCTGTGAGTATGGTTGCTACGAGAGCTCAGACGAAGAGGGCGTTGGGTGATGAGTCAGACACCCAGACACTTTTAGATGTCATGCCTTTTAGTCACGAAGAGATTAGTCCACCTGAGAGAGTCAGGGAGCCAAAGAGTCGCAGTCAACGCAGACGGGAGAAGCTGTTGGGCACAGTTGAAGCGATGTCTAGGGTAGACGAACAAGCTGTTCCTAGTGCGGGGGAGGATATATGGGATATCCCGGGTGATCTAAAAGAGCTACAGCAGCAGGATGAGTCCCTTAACGAGCTGTTTGAGAAGGCTACTGAGGTTGAGGGAGTAAGCACAGGCCGGGCAAAAGCACTTAGCGGGGAGTATTACTTTGTGCGTGGGAGCTTGCTATATCATCAACCTGAGGGTGATAGTACTGAGCAGCTAGTGGTTCCCTGTGGCTTAAGGTCAAGGATCCTGAGTTTAGGTCATGATCTTCCGTGGTCTGGTCATCTGGTCTGGTCATCAACCTTACAGAGGATAGCCAGCAGATTTTATTGGCCAGGCTTGTATAGGGATGTACATAAACACTGTCGAACATGCCCTACCTGTCAGCTCTTCAGCAAACACAAGGTTAGACCTTTTCCACTTCAGCCCCTCCCCATCATGGAGGTGCCATTCACCAGGATAGGGATGGACATTGTTGGACCCCTAGAGCGCACACAGACAGGCCACCAATACATATTGGTAATTTGTGATTACGCCACCCCGCCGCTACCCCGAAGCCTTTCCCTTACGTAAGGTCACAGCCAGAACGATTGCCCCTGCACTCCTACAGTTATTCTCCAGAGTAGGGTCAAGGTCGACGATCTGGAAAACCGCAGTCGACGGTCCAACCTGCGCCTGGTGGGCGTTCCCGAAGGTAGTGAAGGGACTGACATGTGCATGTTCCTTGAGGGATGGCTGCCGAAGGTGCTTGGTGCCGATACTGATAATCGAGCGAGCCCACAGGCTCGGTACAGCTAACGAGGCCAGCATGGCTAACAGAGCGTGGCAATCGGCATGGCCCAGGGTGGTGATAATGAAGCTACTGAACTACGCCCACAAGACGCGAATCATGATAGTGACCAGGCTGAAGGGACCCATACTGCTGGACAGCCAGAGAATAATGTTCTTTCCCGACGTCTCCGCTGACCATCTCAAACGTAGGAAAGCTTTCAACCAAGTGAAGAAAGACTTGGCTGCCCTCTCCATCCCGAGCCTGCGATACGGAGTCGCTCACCCGGCTACACTATTGATCACCTACAAGGGGAAACGCCACACTTTTGACGCGGTGAGGACGGCGGAGGATTTTGTGAAAGAACTGAGGGGCCAGCAACATGGAGAATGTGGGTAAAAGGCATATTATTTAATAGGTCATTATCACGTTGGCCACATGACTAGCTCTGCTGATTAGGACATAGTATTATGCATTGTTCGCATTTTACTTTTCTCTTTTTCATGTGGCGCTACGTATTTACGGTTCAGGTTAAACTTTGACTGCTTGGCTGTTACTGCCTGTAATATTGCAGTACGGAGGCTAACGGGGGGGTTCCACGCTGATCGCCGGGTATGTTGTTGTTCCTCCTATGACGCTTGCTCGGGTGGACCAGCGCAGTTCCATGATTGAGCTCAGGTTAGAGCTCCTTTGGAAGTGTGTACTTTGGGATGGGTGGGTGTATTTCAGTTGGGGAAGTACACTCTGTTGTGTTTTCATTTTCTGTTTGATATTGTGTGGGGATTTGTTTTTGCCTTTTGTTTTCTCTTGGGCGACGAGGGACTCGTCGAACATCAGATAAAAAGGTGCAAAGCCTGTTGTCTCGTGCTCTGTGCAATTGTAACAGAAGGTGAGTTGCTGTAACATCTGGGGCCACTTTGCTTTGGACTTAGGAGGCAACGTTCTGATCATGGACCCAAGGGTCCTGTTGAATCTTTCAACCACGCCATTGCCCATGGGGTGGTATGGTGTTGTGTGCGACTTTTCGACACCTGAAAGAATCAACAGCTCCTTGATCAACTTGCTTTCAAAGTTCGCTCCCTGATCAGAATGAATCCTCCTAGGGAAACCGTACACGAGAAAGAAATCGTCCCAGAGCTTCCGAGCCACTTGCTTAGCGGACTGATTTTTGCATGGGAATGCATGAGCCATTTTGGAAAAATGGTCAGTCACAACAAGCACATCCATGGACTTCCCATCATTGACCTCTGCAGACCAAAAGTCAATGCAGACCAGTTCCATCGGCTCCGATGTGCGGATGCTCTCAAGTGGAGCACAAGCACCGGGCTCTGGTGTCTTTCCAACAACACAGCGATGACAGTTTTTCACATGATCATCAACGTCTCTTTTCATGCCAACCCAGAAGAATATCTGCCTAGCCAGAGACAGCGTTCGGCTCTTCCCTTGGTGACCAGCGGAATCATGAATTCCACTCAGTACTTTGAGAGAGTTGGGCACGACAAAGAGAAAAAGTCGTCTGTTCATGCATTGATCTTTTCTCACCTTGCACAGTAAGCCATCATGGATAACCAGCCTGTCCCAATACTTCAGGAGCTGGCGCACACTGAAGGACTGTTCTCTCATTTTTCGATGGCTTCCGCCGTCTCTCGATATAGTAGAGGACTCGGCTGATAGTACTATCCTGCCCTTGTTGGTTCACAAGACTGCTGTGAGGAATGGGGGAGTCAACCTGCTGCAGTTGAGGAACAGCCGGACTCGCACCCAGGACTTCACTTAGACCACCACTGGAATGAGCTTCCAGAACAGCTGAAACATCTGGAGCTCCGACAGAACCAGTGTCTGAGGCTTCGTCGGCGGACGTGTTACGTGGATTTTTGCCTGATCTCAGGACCATCTGATGATTGTTGGAGTACCTGAAGGCATTTTGGACTGTGTCATCCACAACACCACTGAAATTTCTCAAGAGAGACATGTATGGCTCGGTAACAATGCGGTGGCTTACGCAAGACTGGACGAAGGGTTCTCTGCTTAAAGCATCTGCCACAATGTTTCTGGGGCCTGGGACATACTTTATGTCAGAGCTGCATGATGCAAATTTAGCCTCCCATCGCTGTTCACAGGCATCCAGTCTGGGCTTTGTCAAAATGTATGTCAAAGGGTTGTTGTCAGTCCATGCTGTGAAATGTCTTCCCTTTAGCCAATGGCTGAACTTTTCACAAACAGCCCACTTCAGTGCAAAGAATTCAAGTCTATGAGCAGGGTAGTTCATTTGTGACCGAGACAACCTTCTGCTGGCAAATGCTACCGGTCTTGCTATCTCCTCACCAGGAGGGACTTGAGAGAGGACTGCTCCAACTCCGTCAAAAGACGCGTCAACAGCCAGAATGAAAGGCTGGTCGAACATTGGGTGAGCTAAGGTCACACTCTGTAGCAGATCTGACTTCAGGACGTCAAAGGCCTGCTGACAAGCAGGTGTCCAATCAGTAGGGGCGAGTTTAGTGACACTCTGCCGTTTTTTTGGCTTTCTCCCCAACTTCCCACGAGTCTGCTTACTGGACCCTGCTGTCAACTTGAAGAGTGGCTTGGCCTTCGCAGAACATCCCTCAATAAAGTGTTGATAATACATCACCATACCAAGGAACGATCTGATCTTCTTTGAACATGGTGTCTGCCCGTCAGCCTCCATCAGATCAAATCTCTGGATTTTGCTGATGGCCTCGACCTTGTCTCGATCCGTCTCAATGCCTTTCTCACAGATTATGTGGCCAAGGAATTTAACAGAACGCTTAAGAAGAAGCATTTCTTTGGGGCAAGCTTCAGATTGTGACTCGACAGACGGGAGAAGATCATTTCAAGACGCTGAAGGGCCACAGACTCGGAAGGAGCAAACACCATGAGATCGTCCAGATAGCACAGGACAATGCTGAAGTTCTCCTCGCCAAAGATTGACATCATCATTCTCATGAACGTGGCTGGACTGTTTGAGAGACCCTGAGGCAGTCTGTTGTACTCGTGCAGGCCGAAAGGAGAAGAAAAGGCTGTACATTTCTTATGCTCTTCCTGCAAAGGCACATTGTAATAGCCTGGTGTCAGATCCATTGCGGAAAAGAAGACGTTCCCGCCCAGTGCAGCTAACACATCAGACTGGTGAGGCAACGGGTAGGCGTCTCTGCCCGTCCGAGCATTCAACCACCTGAAATCGCCATTCTTCTTCCAGACAAGCACGAGGGGAGATGCATAATCACTGTGTGACTTGCGAATGATTCCCTTCTCCTCCATGTCTTTCAGAGTCGTCCTTAGTTTAGCATACTGGCTTGGTGGTATACGCCTGTAAGGCAAACGAAAGGGTCGGTCATCAGCCAGATGAATGCGATGGACAAAGTCACTGGCTTCTCCACAGTCCATTTTGTCTCTTGAGAATATTGACTCATATCTCTCAATGGTCTGGAGCAGCTTGTCTTTCCAGTGTGCTGACACCTCACAAGACTCCAGATCGATGTCAGGGAGGTTCAAACTGCACAAGGCACGTTTCATCTCTTCCTCTGACCTGGGAGTTGAGGGGCTGCTGTCCGTACACTGCACATTTGACTTGATCTGTTCTGGCTGTGGCAGGTCTTCCACAGCAATACAAGGTGACACGTCGGCTATCTTAGCATTTTTCCTCAGGACTACTCTATGATTGGTTGGGTTTATAACTTTCATCGGAATGGAACCATCACCCCAAAGCGGTGTGATCACTCTGCCAACCATTATCTTCTTAGGTCTTGATCTTGACTTGGTCGGCTCAACGATGACTGTGCTACCCACAGACAAGGATGAAGACACGGGTAGCTTACCCCAAACCAGGTGCTCTGTTTGTGGCTCTAATGTCACACTTTTCATGAGCTTTACAGTGCCCACTCTGTCTGGCACAGACTCACCTCTCCACCTCTGCGTGTTGGAGAAAAGGGACAAAAACTGAGAGCATTCATCACTCTGGTTATTGCTGGGCATGGACGTGAGCTTCCAATAGCCACCTGCCTCTCAGACACGTCAAAAGCCTTTTGATGACGTTACTGCCAAGAATCATCTCCTCAGATTGACCTGGGACAACTAAAGTGGGAACAGTCATTGAATAACCGTACACACTGACTTGGAGGTCATAGATTGCTGTTGGAGTGACACGATGGCCTCCACAGCCAACAATCACAATATCTTGAGCTGACTGCTTTGAAATGCCTGGGATGTATTTCAACAACATGGCTTCAGCAGACTCACTAAGAGTACACGCCATGGATCCGCTATCAATAAGCGCTTTGAAAGAGAGTCCATTCACTATTGAAACTGATGTGTAAAATAAACTATCAGACCTGGGAACTGTCTGCAAATTCTGAAAAATAACTGTCTTCTCTGACGAACAATCACTACTGTACAACTGACTAAGAGATTCATAGTCAGAAAAAGCCTCAAAGCTAGAAGTGGGAAGCACACTTTCAAAATCTACGTGGTCCTCCCCCACACGCAGATCTGTTAGTTTGACACCTGGCCACCGGGTGTTGCACTCTGTCCCCTACGTGGACATCTGTCCCTTGCATGGTCAGGAGAAAAACACTGGAAACACAGTCTGTTATCCTTACAGTGTGACAAGGCAGAATGAGAGGGGTCTTTGCAAACTAAACACGGTGTGTCTTTAAGACCTTGAATACGAGGTAGACCACTTGTCCTTCTATCTGCTGATCTGGACTGAGCAGTATTCATAAGAACCTTCTCCATCATACCAATCATCCTCTCCATAGCAGAGTGATCAGCTGATGTGGACCCCTGCTGCTTTGATGACCTTCTCTGAGTGGTAGTCATCCAAAACTTCTTGCACTACTGCAGCCGACCACTTGTCGATGGTCTTAGAACGAAAAGTGAGCAATAGACCTGAATCTGGGCAGTTCCTAATCAACATACGTGTGACCTCAATGGACAAGCTGTCTTGCTGCTTACCCTGTTCCAGGAGACACTCAGCAGCAATATCAGCAGCACAGTTAAGGCGAAGCCAGTAGTCAAAGGGATCTTCCCGTGGTTCAGGGAAGGTCGTGTAGAAGTCTTGAAGAGGCAGTGGTGAAAATTGCTTGCAACTGAAATGCTTCCTTAAAAGGCTATAGATAGAAGCTGGACTATGTCTGATGTCAACGCCACTTGATTTAATGCCCAATTTGACTACATCCTTGGCCTTGCCCTCCATTAGATAGACCTCTTCACCCTGCTCTCCAATAGATAGACCCCCCTTCTTTATGAAAGTTTGCATTAGCTCAATCCACTCTTCAAGAGTAACTGAGTCTGAATTCTCACCTCTGAAAGTAGGGGGATCTCTCACCTTCCTTTGACTCATTACATGTAGCTGAGATGATGATACAGAGTCCTGAGCTGGAGCGTAGCTACCACTGTGTACACTTGGAGTAGACAAAGCCGCCGCCGGACTAGACCTACTCAAGTGTGTGAGAATGCTGTCTGCTAGTTGTTGACCTATGTGTTGCACGATGCCACTCATCTGGCCTACAAGGCCCTCTGTAGTTAAAGGAGTGGAAGTGCAGGGGGCCTGTTGCGCAGGGAAACTATTTTGTTCTGTGTGAGCAGCGTGTGGTGTGTCACTAACAACAGGACGTGGAGACCTCGCTGTCATCCCTACAGTAGTACCCACAGACGCACTAAGCTGAGGGAAAGGGATAGGCAACCCCAACACACCTCTACCCCGACCCACACTAACAGGAGTCAGAAAGCCTTGAGCTCCAGTAACCTGTGAGCCAGCCATGACAATGGAAAAGATGGAGAGAAGAAAAAAAAAATAGTAATAAAAAAAAAATACAAAATGTCGATGTGCACTAAAACTGTCACATTAATATCTACTCATAACATTTCATATATTCTACAGCTCCCCAAATATAACACAATACCCAAGTGTTCTCAGCTGATCTCCAGTGTGGGAATGGTAACAGGCCCTCCGGTAAGGGTTGTTGGTCAGCGACCAATCAGTTGAATCCGGGTCACGGCACCACTGTAACCTGCGTTGTGTTTTGTTTCCTTCAAGCATGGACTCGGACGCTCAGCATTGGGTGCAGCGGTTTTATTGCCTGCACAATGGGTCAGCAACATAAAGGACAATCAATCTGGTTTAGGGACCCAAGCTTTATAGAGTATATTGGAAAACAAATAGATTTATATTTTGATAAACACTGACCAGACAACTGCATCTGTGAGGTGGGAAGCATTTAAAGTCTTCCTGAGAGGCCAAATGATTAGTTTCACCAGCTTTAAATATAAATCTCTGAGATTAGAAATGGAGAAACTTAAAAAAGCAATTAAAGAAACTGAGGGCAAAATTTTTGAAAATCCTGACCGTCTACTCATTATGGAACTTAACAAACTGAAAGCAAAGTATAATGTTTTGTCTACAAATAAGGCGACAAAAAACTTGATGAGATTAAAGCAATTGTATCATGAACAGGGAGAGAGGGCGGGTAAATTACTTGCCTGGCGCATAAAGCAGATGCAAGCCGAGAGGGCAATAAACTCCATCTTGACAGATAAAGGAGATACAACTTCAGACCCAAAGGAGATAAATGACACTTTTCAATGTTTTTACCAAAACTTATATGGCTCTGAATACTCAGAGTATACTCTGAATACTCTGAATACCTCCTTGCAAGGTGCTGGCGAGGAGGCTGGAACGAGTCTTACCTCGAATGGTCCATTTGGACCAGAGTGGATTTGTACAGGGTAGACAGGGCTTCCACAATACGAGGCGGTTGCTTAATATTCTATTTGAAAAGTCTGGCCTCCTTGACCACTCTGTCCTGTCATTGGACGCAGAGAAGGCCTTTGACAGGATAGAGTGGCAATACCTATTTGATGTCCTGCAAAGATTTGGTGTGGGTGTAAATTTTCTCAGATGGGTTCAGCTTTTGTACTACCCAAAAGCTGAAGTTCTAACTAATGGTCTCGTGTCAACGCCATTTAGGCTTAACCGTGGAACGAGACAGGGCTGCCCCCTCTCTCCCTTACTCGTCATCCTGGCTATTGAGCTACTTGCCATGGCAATTCGCAAGCATGCTGACATTACAGGAATTAAAGTCGGAGACATAGAACATCGTATCTCGTTGTAGGCGGATGACGTAATTTTATTTTGTTCCAGATTGGAGAAAACACTACCTAGCCTGCTGGATTTGATGAGAACATTTGGTACCTTTTCAGGCTATAAAATAAACAATAGTAAATCAGTGACAATGTTTTTGACTGAAAATGAGAGAAATAGTCCTCCGATTGCTACACCAATTACTGTGTCAAAACAGGGATTTACTTATTTTGGTGTCAAAATTACTCCTATTGACAAAATTATTTCAGCCAATTATGACCCCCTTGTGGATCACGTCACACAATTGATAAATACATGGACAAAATTACCCATATCCTTAATCTGACGCATTAATGTCCTGAAAATGTCGATTTTGAGTAAATTGTTATACCTCTTCCACTCTCTCCTGCTCCTTCCTTCTTTAAATTGCTTAACAAAATTTTCACAAACTTCATTTGGAATAACAAACAGCCTAGACTCAGACTTTCCTTGTTGTATTTGCCATATGACAGAGGTGGGCTGCTGTTGTTCTATCCAAGCAGTGTAATAGCCTGGCGCTCCCCCCCTTGTCCATTTTGGAAGATGTCACTTTAAGGCCAGACATGGCAGGTGAATAGGGTAAAATTTTTAAATACAAGGGATCACCATGAAACTTTACCAGTTGATTACATACATCATTATAAGAAGAAAATGTATTACAAGTTTTTGAATTTTGCATATTTAATTATGCTAATTAGGCTGAATCTCATTAAATATGCACGTTTTTGCATATATTTCCGGTGCATGAATCTTAAACTGTGATAAAGCCAGGACCAAAATTCTTTTTTTATTTTGTTTATATATCAAATGACAAAAAATCCTCACATGGATTTTAGGATATCTGCTTTTATGACCTGGGAAATCAAAATATACTATCCATGGCCTTAAAAACCCTATTTTCACCATGATTTCCAGGTAAAATGACCCATAAATCTGGCCAGGAACAATTTATAAATAAATCCATGTGTAGATGTCTTCATAACAATGCTATGTGTGAAACTGGGAAGTGTGGTGTACCTAGGTTCTACATAGGCTGAGAAATGTGCACCTAAAAATGGAAAAACACTCATTTTGAGAAAACGGCATTTAAAGATTCTTATGGCAAAAGCCAACCAAGCTTGAGAGCATACCACGTGATACATTCGAACCAATCGTCCGGTCGGAAATCGAGTCCAGCCAATCAGATATCAGTTTTACGTTGTGCAGCAGATCGAGTGCTTTCCAATGATACCACGGAACACATATGATAGAGACCGGCTGTCATTTGAAACGGTGCGTAATAAAGCAAACGTTTGGTGAATCTTCTGTAAAATTCTGAGGCGCAAGTTGACAAACTATAATAAAACAAACACCTAAATGTTTCGTTTTGACTTTTTTTTTTCTTTTGTGCGAAACATTACATGTTAATGGTGCAAAATAGCCCAAAATATCAAAATTGACCAGTGACTGAAAAATCGATGATTTTGCCTGCCGTGTCTCGCCTTAAAATATTTAAGAGCTAGGGGGCAGGTATCTGTGATTTACAATTTGTTTGTTAGTGAATCTAAGGAGTCTTCAAATAATATTTTACGGGCATGGAATATGGATTTAGATGAAAATATATCAGAGGAAGAATGGTCAGAAGCCTGCTCTTTGGTAAAAACCCAATCTGTTAACACACATTCTACACTGTTAAAATATAAATGGCTCAGTAGACAGTACATTACTCCAGTCAAGCTTTAACCCCAATATTCCCGACACGTGCTTTAAATGTAGCCAGCAGAAGGGGTCATTGTTTCATTGTATGTGGAGCTGTCCACAGGTTGCACGCTTTTGGAGAGAGGTACTGAACGTTATTGGCCGTATTATTGGAAAGGTGATGCCTACTGATCCTAAGCTATGTATCCTAAATATTTACCCTGATAATTTTGTGATAACTAAAGATAAAAAATCTTTAATTGGTATGTGTCTGCTGGAGGCTAAAAGGTGCATTGCTAGGTCTTGGAAAAAACCAACTGTCTGTGGCGTTTCTGAATGGTTAGACGGAGTGACTTCCTATCTGGCGCTGGAAAAGAAAAACAGGATTGATAGGTTCTGGAGTATTTGGAAGGTCTTTTATAATTTCTTAGAAAATGAAGGTATACGAAATGATGGGAGTGATGAACTGAACTGATTGGATTGCTATTGAGGCTGTGCGTTTTTTTTTTTTCTTGTTTGTTTTGTTTTGCTTTTTTTTTTTTTTTTATCTATTCATAATTTATGTTTATTCATTATTCTGTGAAGGCATGATCATGTGCATGTATATTGTTTTAGTACTCATAGTGCATCATCTTTATGTGTATACAGAATTTTTTATACAATCACATACTTATATAATATTTCCATCTTGGTTTTATGTTAAATTTAACAAAACTGCTGTGATCCTTTTGTTATGGGGAGGGGGGGTGTGGGATGGATGCGCTTTTAGTAATTGCTCTCTTTGTGTGCGCTGTTTGTGCATACTATCTGTTTTGTTTTTCGCTGCTGTGTAAAAAACAAAAATCCAATAAATATATATTTTGAAAAAAAAATAGACTGTTGACAACATTGTTTAATATTGTCAGATAATTATGAGACATATTCTGAATTATATGATGTATCTTAGAGTCAGGGCCCTCTTCAAACCATGATGATCCCACAGAAGAAACCAGTGGGGTTGAAATAGAAGAAGGGGAGAAGGAGGACAGTCTAAGTAGAAGCAGCACTGTCAGTCTATTAGCTTATTTCTGTCTATAGTAACTACAACCTAGGTAATGTACAAAGTATCTAGTGTACAAAGTAGCCTAGGTAAGTAGGTAGGTTTATCATGTTGTTATACAGTTATTATTCGTTTTCTTCTGATGATAATGACTACCCAATTGTGACCCAGTCTAACCCAATATTTAATGATTATAAAATGTGAATGAATCTATAAAAATGTAGGCTATATATAATTGTACTTTTTTTTGAATATATATATATTTTTTGGGTTGGGGGGTGGGGGGCTCCATAACTGAATTTTGTCAGGGGGCCCAGAATTCCTAGGGACGTCCCTGCATCCGAGGAAGTGGGAAGTGCCGATAACAGCGACAAGAGCTAAAAAGAAGCACACCTGCTTCTTTGTGGTTGGTCGGTTTGCCTACTGGATTGCCTCCACCTTGCCAAAATTAGGACAAATGATTCCCCTGCCCAGCACATAGCCCAGGTACAAAGTGTCCTTCTTTGCCAAAGCAACTTTCCCTGGAATGTCAGGCCAACTGGCTTGACATCCTCTGATCCCCATCAGCACCTTTCTCAAATGCAGGCGCTCTAGACGCTGCTGTATAAGATGTCACCAAGGTAAGCAGCTGTGAACGTCTATGTACCCATCAACTCTGTCTATGAGCCTCTGGAAGGTGGCATGGGGCCCCACGCAGTCCAAGGGGTGCCTTACATGTAGAGACCTCACGGCGGTCATCTGCAAGGGCTATGCCCCTTGCAGAGGTCGAGAGTGATCAGGGACTTTGCCTTACCAAGGCGCTCCTCTATCTCATCTATATCAATGAAGAGATAACAGGAAGGAATGTACACAACTTATCCTGCTGCTGCAGTGTCAGATGACTCAGGTCCACCACGAAGCCCTGCTTCCCCCTGGGGAAATACTTCTCCTTGTACTTGTCTTCCTCCACTTCCCGGCCACCACTTTCTGCCCTCCTGACATAGCGGCCATAGTAGGGTCAGTACCCTGTTGCTGAGCTTGGTCTCCCAGGATTTTAGGTCTGCTTCAGACAGAACAGGGGGCGCCAACTCTTCCTCTCTTGACTGCTGAATTAGGTCAAAAACTGTCTCCTCTTCTCACACCTCTCCTCGCTGGTACCAACTGGTTTAGCACTGGCCTCATCATTATGAGAAGTTCTCTGCTACAATGCCACACCAGGGTTAGGGTTAGTATTCTGTACTTGCTCGGGCAATACAGGGAGATACTGGCCAAGAAACAGGGGATACTGCAGCTTTGTAACAAGCCATACTCTGAGGAGAAAAGTCTGTTCACAGGCCTTTATATATACACCCGGCGTGTTAGGCTCACTCTGATCCCTATGAACTCACCTCAGTCAGCTTAAATGTAATATTGTCATAAGCATCCTAGCTGTATAACTGCATGAGAGCTGCTATTTGTCAATGTAGTGCTTGCACAAGACACAGTAACTTCAAAACCAAGTTTTGACATAAGCCAAGGATGTCCACTTAAGGGACAGCTCTTTATCAAATGTATAGTTAAACCCTGAATATGTCGATTACTTTCCAGCCGACATACACCGCTGTCTGCTATTTGAATACATGTAGTATAAACGAAATAGACAACAGACAATTTGACCAATGCATTAAAAGGTGAAGAAAGTATTTATATAATATTTTTGTTAAATTCGAAAAAGGGAAAAAGACATGCAGACAAGGTAAAGAAACAATGAAAGGCTGTAACGTATAAAGAAGGGGAAAATGAACCCACTCTCCAACAACATTATCATGAAAATAAGATTTCCTTTTATCTCTTTCCAAATCCCAAATGTTGAATGGCATTCACAGGCAGCGATAAAACCGGACAATGGAATCGTTGCCAGCGCCTATGGCTGTCTCTGCTGGATTATTAGCAGTTGGGGCTAACCGAGCAGAGGATGAGCTAGCCCACAGCAATCAAACAGTACTGAATTGAAATGCCGGGCCAGCCAATTATGTTGTCAGCAAACAAGCCATTATAGCTCCAGAGAGAGAAAGAGTGTGTGTGTGTGTGTGTGTGTGTGTGTGTGTGTGTGTGTGTGTGTGTGTGTGTGTGTGTGTGTGTGTGTGTGTGTGTGTGTGTGTGTGTGTGTGTGTGTGTGTGTGTGTGTGTGTGTCCGTCCATCAGACTGAAATGGCCAGTGACGATCAGCATGGAACCCGCACGCAAACACATTGCACACACGCACACACACATGTCGGCCTGAAGCACAATGAATATGTTTCATCTTGTCTCAGTGGCTCATTGCCCTGTCAGAGCATATAAGAAAACCTCATTCCCTCTCAATGATAAACATACACACTGCAGACAAAATCCCTTTAAAAACAGATACGGCAAACACATTATGTGTCCGCAAACCTGTCTGACACACGCACATTATAAAAGAGTAATATTAAAATTAGTATCGTAGTAAAATATGCCTAGACATGCCTACTGAACATACAGTACAGCACACGTGCATGATTATATGCTCACACACCTGCACCAAAGAACACATGGATATTGGATACTCACATAAATAACCATAATCACATACATACATGGCAAAAAGCCAATGCTCATGGCGTTAATAGACTTGTCGGCTACCCAAGGTCACAGAGGTTGATTAATAGGTTGGTAATAAAATAGCTGAATACTTTGATTGAATAAAAGCCATGAAAATGGAACATCCATCATCCTCTGACCTTATAAGAGAGCACTGTATTGCA
Source organism: Gadus macrocephalus (assembly GCF_031168955.1). Lineage (NCBI taxonomy): Eukaryota > Metazoa > Chordata > Actinopteri > Gadiformes > Gadidae > Gadus > Gadus macrocephalus. The sequence continues at coordinate 23,391,364 of NC_082396.1, forward strand.
CTGGTCTTCTGTGCAGTATCTATTTTGTGTAAGCCAGTGAAATTGTGTGTTTGTGTGCATTTTTAAGCAGGCGTCTTTATGTTAGTGTTTTGTTTGTGAACAATTCCATATTTGTGTTATCATTTATATGTAATACTAGAGTGTCCGTGCGCGCAATGCGCGCGCTCAAAATCTAGTTGTAATTAAACCCATAGCTAGAATGTGGAAACCCCAGTCGATAATGTAACAAATTTCTGAGCGCATAATATAATACGATTTTGCCGATGAAGTTATAACATATACAATTTTAGTTCACCTATTACGTAATGAAGCAAACATAATCATTTCTCCTTACGTTATGAAGCAAGCATATTCATTTTCTACTTATAAGCCGTTTTCACACATGTCCTTCGCATTTTTGCCGCAATTGTATATCAGGAGAATCAACCCCAAGGGTGATTAACACTTGATGCTTTATATGCGGACATCGACGTTTAGACATCATTCAAATTAACGGGGGGTTTAGGGAGTTGGGCTTGCAAGGGGCGGGATATGACGTAGGGTTTAAGTTCGCAAGAGGTGGGATAAGTGAAGCCGCTGTTATGGTGGAAAATATTGGAGGCTTCTCAGCCCAATTGTTGGAATATTGGTAGAGAGAAACGCATCAGCAAGGGAGGAGGGGCATGCTCCGGGCCCTGTCCCTTTGTTCTTCATCAACACCTCAGAGGGTCCTGGGTTGACCAGCGAACACTCAGACAGACATCCCTCTGTAGGCAATGACATCAGTCTATTTCTCAGTTCACTTAGAAAATAAGTATAAGTAAGGTTAACTTTAATTATAAATTATACAAGAATATAAGGTAAATATTGTTACAATGGAGCCAAATGTTAAACACTGTATTGATGTTACCTGGCCTTCCTTTGTCAAACAAATGCCTGCATTCCAATGAACCCCGACGCCTCATTTACATTACGTGGCCCCTCAAAGAGACAGCTGGCCCCCCTGTGCTTCCACGTCCTTATGTTTTATGTAACCCTTTTGTACGTAATTTCTTTATTTTTATTTAACCAGGAGAAGTCATGCTTGAATTACTGCATGGAATGTATTTTGGGCATCGTGTGTGGGAAGATAAATGTTCATGGGGAACGGGAATACGGGAGTAGTTTAGAGCATTCTGATTGGCCGAAGTATTTGATGGGAGAACAACACAAAGGGGGATATAATTCAGGTCCTGAAGACCATTCGCGGGTTCTTTGCAAACCAACTCAGGTGATGCAAACCAACTCTCGTATTAGACTGTGGGTTTTTCTACGACACTGTCACTGTAGTTTGCGTCGGTTTGTCCACTTTGAAACAGTCGTAAGGGGGGGGGGGGGATATCAATAATGCAAGACATTGCGGGATGCTCGAGGAGGTGGGTAATATTATAAATAAAGTTTTGCAAAAAAGTATAGTCTATAGACATAACGTCTCAGCTGGGAGAATGCATCGGCGGCTGCGCTGTTATCTCGATCTTGCCTTCAGTGGCGGAGCTAGGGGGTGGCCGGGGCTACCCTAGACTGAATCCCGGCCCCATTGTCATATTTGCATTTTTGTCTTTTTTTTTTCAGATGCCCTCTAATATTGCGGAACTCACAAGGATCATTGAACCATTCAAAGAGGTATTCGCTGAGCTGTTCAGGTTATGCAAAGGGGCCATTGCCATACATGTGAGTACAGCTACAGCTGTCAACAAAGCATTTCCACACTCAAACTGGTCAAGACCTACCTTAAATCTACTATGGATGATGTTCGACTCAGCAATCTAGGAGTTTTAAGTGTAGAGTCAAGACGGGCAAAAGGTGATTGTGGTGATTTTGTTAATCACTTTGCTACAAACCACTGTAATCGCAGAATATGGCTGTTGTAAGATGAACCTGTGCCATGTTGAAGTATTTTGTGTAAGTTAGAAGCAGGGATTCAAAAGTTAAAAAAATTTATGTTTTTGTAATTGTGTAATTTATTTTCTCATAAATGCAATACATTTAAACTTTTTACTTTTATAGTGTTAGATCAGAAGGTCGAGATAGTGGTTTTGTTTAAACATACCTGAAAAGCTGAGACCAACCTGCACTTGTTGTCTTAGAATCTGAGTTCATTCTATACACACGTGGCCTTTAGAAATGTGACATTTAAAATTAGTCAGAAATGAAATTCTTCTGATGTCTTTTGATCAGAAAGAAATTAACTCATAGGTAACTGTAAGAAATTGATAAAGTAAAAGTGTATTTGACAATTACACCACTGTTTGAATTAATATTATGATGTAGATTTACAGTGTTCACCTGCCTTAAATATTCCCTAAATTTAAAGGTGCATTATATCATATTTAGATTTATGTGCCAACCCAAAATGATCTCTGGTCTCACCCTGGCCACCCCACTGAACATGTTCTAGCTCCGCCACTGGTTGTCTTGCAACGTCTGCGTCCGTACGCGCGCGTGTGTGTGTGTGTGAGCTGCGGGCTTCTTGACACATGCAAACTAGACCAAGTGTGGAGGAGTAATCTGTCCGACAGGCCTGCTATTATATAGTGGTAATATATATATATTGGCTACCATTTAAATAGGGGCTGAATATGTTGCAGCGACAAGCAGAAGTAGTTGTGTTGCTTGTTTTATCTTTAACATTGATTTTTTTTGTTGATTATTTTCTCATCTGTCCTGACAAACCAAATTAATTTGGCTTGACTGCCAATTAGCAGCCAACTACTTAAAAAATGCATCAGAGGAATTTTCCCATTTATTTTCCAGTTCCCTTTCTCACAAAGTTCCTACGTTATGGAGATAAATCATGGTGGTTTCAGTTGTCAATGTTCCATCACCAAAGTGGTTGAGTGATTATCGCCCAATGGCGCTTACCTCATGAGTTATGAAAGGTTTTGAAGGAATTGTAAAGAGGAGCTTACTGGCGATGACAAATAGTAATTGACAGTCCAATTTCTGTATCAAGAAAGAAAGGGAGTAGAGGATGCCACATCAACATTGCTTGATTTCTCTATGTAGAACCTGGAGGGCGAGAAGATGGATCTATGCATTGTTCATTTTTCATCAGCTTACAACTGCATGCAGCCCATTATTCTCGCTCGCAGACTTTTTCAAACATCTGGCATTGACTTTGGCATCATACGTTGGCTGTTCGGCTCTCTGAGAATGAGGTCCCAGAGAAGCCGTGTAAACACAGCTCAGTCTGAGGCCCTGATGTACAGGATCACAAGGGGGGCACTGTGCAGTCTTTATTATTTGTATCATGTTATTTCAGCATTTCTTTGTCAAGGTTCATAAGTTTGCTGATGATTTGGAGATTGTCAGCTTCTGCAGGACCATGAGGTGTGCGATGGTCCAGTCTTGGAAATTGTCATAAAATGGTGTGATTACTTATGTTTGCCACTCTGTGTCTCTAAGATAAGAGATGCTCATCGACTTTTGCCGAAACTCTCTTGTCAAGGCAACATCTTGTATAGATGATATAGCTAGTTAGATATAGAGAGTTATACAATGCAGTTTCTTGGGCACTGTCCTGGATGACAAAATAACTTTTGATGCCAACACTGACTTTCCTTGAGAAAGTTCAGGGGTTTTATGGACACTGATCCCTCTCAAAATTTGTTCGCCAATAAACATGTAATTTTCCCTAGCTTTTTTCTGGTGCAATTTTGGGGAAAGTATCAAATGGCAGTAGATGTCGTCTGAAAATGACAAAGCTATAATGGTAGCCTAAACTCAAGCCACGAGAGGTTGTTAATAACAAATCATACATAGTACAGCATCAAATTAATGGTCCAATGTAGTTCTATAATAACTGGCTCTATAAGGAAAGGCACCATGAGCACATTAGGCCCCACTTCTGGAACATCTGTGGCTGGATGCCAGTCAGCCATCCAGTGAGGCAGCGGCTGACACTGAAAACCAAGCCTAATGGATCCTTCCCGGATGTCAACACTGTAACAGCCTCTTAGCATTGTCTAAAAATGTCACCGCGGAGAGGTCTATATTCAAAAGTGCAGACATCGGCCTTTAGATTGCCCATTTGCAATTACCGTTGCGCTCTCTCCATGTTCATCAATCTCTCTTTCTCTTTCTTTTCGCAGTGACTCCATATCGGTACCACCTGTTATAATGCGTTTTAGCAGCCACTCTGTTATAAAATATGGATGCATGCCCCGTCTCTGGCTAACTCCAGCTGTGTGGCACTCAGTAAAAGTGTCCCCCGTGTCTATTTTTTCTGATGTCCCCTCGAGGTTAAGTCAATTGGCCAGTATCTGCTTTAGCTGTTTGGCCCCATGTGTATTTTCCGCTCAGACTGCAGCACTTCACAGCTGTTTTAACCAGGATTCATCCTGATTAAATATGAATGTGTCCTTTCTCTTCTTTTTTTTTTTGCACCACTTACTACATATCCTAACCATCAAATAACCTTCCGTCCCACTGATTAAATATGAATGCATGTCCCTTCTCTTTCCAACCATCTCTTTCTGTCCCTTTCTTACCAACACTTGCCGTTGTTTTAACTGTGTGTCTCCCTGGCATCAAATATACATGGCTGTCCCCCCTCAAAGTTGTGATCAGAATAAGTGCGTTGTGAAAGCATTTTAGACACATTTTTATTTTTTTGTGTGTACACTATATATATATATGTCCACAATTGCAGTTTATTAGGTTACGGTCCTGGAATGATGCCTGTTATGTTTTCTGTGCTGTTAAATACCATTGATGTTTGACTTCATCTAATTCATGGATGTTAAAGAAAAAGTAGATTCCTACAGATAAACTCCATCTTGTCTATTTATTTATTTGTACCTGGTTGGGTAATTGTTCTTTGACCCCACTTGAACTATGTGTCACCTTAACGTATCACCTTAAATAAAAACATGTTACAAAAATGAAGAATGTTTAATTGTATGAATCCAATTTTTGACTGTGTATTAAGTCAAGTTGTGGGCTAGAAGAAGGAGGTCATGCAAACCGGTTTTTGTGAAGTATTCAGGAGTGAAGGGCTGCCATTAGCCCATAGCTACAGGTGAAAAGTCTGCCAAATCTGGGCACAAAGTGGGTCACAAATGGCCACTTTCAATCCATTTGGATGATTTGATGTGTCAGCCTACTTTGTGTGTTTAAAGTGGTGCAAAGACATCTTTTGTTGATCCCATCCTCCATAGTCGTTTTTATATTCCCTGCGAGCTGTCACATAGACGAGAGTGGGATAGTTGGCAGTCACTGCAATGTTTTATTAAACAGTAACGTGTGTCTCTGCCATAATGGAACAAAGTAACAAAGCTTTATATTTTCTTTTAGGCACTTTATCTAGGTCCCTGATACTTAAATGTCCATGTGCATGCATGCATTCTCTCTCTCTCTCTCTCTCTCTCTCTCTCTCTCTCTCTCTCTCTCTCTCTCTCTCAGGCAAAAACAGGGTTAAAAACAGGCAACCAAAGTGAAGCTTTGGGAAACTAAATTCCTCATATACATGCGCATATATATACACACAAATTAGCAGCTCAGAGAGAAGGAAAAACCGCCACACACACAAACCACATACAGTATCTTCCATCAGTTTGACATTGAACTAATCCATTAGTGCCTGATGCCACAAAATACCAAACTTATTCTCCCTCCCTCTTTGTCCGCTCCCTTCTACTAGTCAACCTTGTCGCCTCCCAGATATGTCTCCTTCCACCACAGTTAAACAAGGAGAGCATTTATCCATCATCTCCTCTGTGTGATATACAGACAACTTTTTCTTGCCCAAACATTACATTTTTCATTTAGTTATTAAATGTGTTCAATTGATTGATTGATATTGATCCCCATACATGTTGTTATTTGGGTGAATGTATTAAACTTCTTTATTTGGAAGTGGCCATGTTCTAGAATCTTTGGTATACATAACGATGCATGGCACCTCTTACATTTAGTTTTTTCAGTTCAGTTGCTCAGTAGATCCTGACAAACATCTTGGTTGTTGCAGACAAGTTGCAAATGGACTGGCTGCCGTGACCATATCCAGCACAGTAAACACAAAATATATCATGTTTGAACAAATTACCCACACAAGTGCAAATCAAATTGTTGCATTCGCCAACCCACTTATCTGTGGCATTGCGGCTTTAGGTTTCAAGGAGCATACTTAGCACACGGAACACTTAGATGTACTAAAAACCTGTTCAATCAAAGTCAACCTCAAAGCCCTGTCAATGGACATTTTCAAACTTTTTTCAACACTTTTTTTGAGAGGAAGGATCAACATCGAACATACAAATGTAGAATTGGGACACAAAGAAGTTCTTAGTTCACTCCGCTCTAACTGTACATCCACACCAGAAGCGAATTGAGCGACCAAATCGCCGGAAGTCATTCGCTTTCTATGGGCAAGAGCGACCAAAGCGACCAAAGCGACCAACGCTACCAGCGGCCAAAGTTGAGCGACCAGAGCGTCAAAAAGAAGTTGAAAACTTTTTAACTTTATGCAAATGACTATGACGCGCTTCAGCGGTCAAACACTGACAGCCAATCGGAATGTAGACGCTCTTCGCTTGCGTGGATCCCAGGGAACACCGGCAGGAACTTTGGTTCCTACCTACCTTTATTCACTCACTGAACAAAATGTCGGCTGAAGTATTAATCGCGGCCGTAAATGGGCACCCGGTGTTGTACGACCCAACCCTTTTTCAGTTCAGAGATTGAAACGCCATAGTGGTTTGGATACCAAGTGATGATAAGCGGGAGTATTTATACATCTAGAACGTTCGTATTTAAGCAGGAATCATTTTCATTTGCTCTCCATGCCACCTATCTAACCAACCAATCGCGTGTAGCATGCTTTAAACAAAACCCAAAAAGTTTTTGAAATCGTCACATAAACAAACTAATCGAAAAGACGAGGGATAAATGACAAGGGATATATCTCTTGTCTTTTATCCCTCTATTCCCCACTATTCACGGAGCCTGAGGTGAATAATTGTTAATTAAATAGTCTAGATAGATATATAGCCTAGTCAAGTCTTTATTAATACCAAACGACACAAATCGTCGGGAATCCGTTCGGCCCACACAGGACAGTAGCCTACAAGACCACACAGAACAAGTCTGACTGGACATACACACAATACAGCACATTAAAACTAGACACGCGTTGATAGATAGATAGACAGATAGGCCTAGATAGATAGATAGTTATGTTCCATTATTTGCCTTGCGGAGCCAACCAGTCCTGTGCACGTATGCAAATTAGGCATGTGCGCCAATGTCTATTTGTTTTGAGTGTGACGAATGAGTGCAGATCATGATTTGCAGATCAGTGAAACATATTTTAACTAGCCTACTACAGCACGCAGGGTTTTTTGTTCTCGGTTGTAATTAGCCTACATTTTATGAGTTTTTTTATATTGGGGGGAATCACTGTCCTACTTGTTGTCGAAGCACTTTATCCAACAAGCAAAACCGTCTCGGCAATATGGCCAAAGTGTATGGGAGAGTTCACTCTTTGATATGGCTGTCTGTACTAAAAGCATACGGCTCCTTTAAATGCGTCTGTATAATTGAATTGTACGTCATGAGCGACTTGAGCGACCAAAGCGAACAGAAATATTCGCAGCGAAACTTTGTGACGCTTTGGTCGCTCCTGGTGTGTACGTACGGTAAGGGTTGCCAGATCGACACTTCAAGGCCAAGCGAGTGTCCCTGGTTCTGGACGCCTACTGAGCAGCGCTTTGTCATGGAGGATTTAAAACGTGTTTTCCTGAGTTGTGTTTGATAAAGTTAAGAAGCGTGCTGTCCGGTCGGGCGAGAAACAGTGGTTTTCAGTAAGATGTGATTCCTATGCCAACAGCGTTAAGCTGGGCATTGCTCTCTTAAAACGATAGAATTTCATTTTCTTTTTAAAAAATATGAAGCTAAATTTGAGTTCCCTGTGCTTTGGGCTTTTGCACTAATTCCCAACATTTGAGTATTTATTTATTTTTGGCAGCATATTTGGCACTTGTTTCCTTTAATGAGCCGAGTATTTCTTCCCGTTGGCACACATTCAATAATATTTTGTTAACATTTAAATGTTATTAATTTTCAGCTTCATGTCAGTTTTGATCAATCAGATCTAGCTAAATGGCCAAAGGAAACATGCATCACCTTAACGAACGATTAAAAGGCTTTTTTGAGTCGGGAGAAGAACATCTCCAGTGAATCCCCTCTCATCCTTTGTGCATCAGAATTATCGATCAGGGTCAAATCCATTCAAGCCATTGATTTGCTGAGTCAATCAGACTGATTGCAAGTTAAATCAAAGGAACCAGCTTTTCAACCCTGCCTTTGCTTTCTGAAGCTTACCACATTTTGAAGCAGTTGAACGATGTGAGGGTTCATTTATCGCGTGCCATCAACATCTCATTCCAATGATTGCTCTCTTCTATCCCCTGGTCTGTTCTTCTCTAAGGCCTCCCCATCCTTCACAATTCTTTGCTCTACCTTCTACCTTGGATATCACCCTATCCAGCCCCTCCTTGCCTGTCCCTCTCTCTGATTCAGGACATTTGCCTGTTTGGTCTTCATTTAATTCTCTCTCTCTCTCTCTCTCTCTCTCTCTCTCTCTCTCTCTCTCTCTCTCTCTCTCTCTCTCTCTCTCTCTCTCTCTCTCTCTCATCTCCTTCCCCTCTCTGTCACATGCACATTTTCCTGTTAGTCAGACCTATATCTCAATTAGTAAGGGAATTAGGCAGAAAGATAGATTATCTCAGTGGTTCTCAACCTTTTTTGGGCAAACGCCCCCCTGACCCTACCCTGATCCTCTGGCGCCCCCCCCCCACCCCCCAATATATTTTAAAAAAAAATAACAATCCCACTAACACTCGTGTTATGTGGCTTAAAGTTGTCAATGCATCGTTTTTCATTGATTTTGCGTTGGTGACTAATAGCAATGAATACCCTCTGTGTCGGTTTTGGTGCAAAAAAGAGTCGCGACTCTCGCCGTGCCCCGTGAAAAAATCAATGAATAGCTCGGGAACCACGGGCACAGCGGCCCGGGCAACGCGGACACCGCAAAAGCAGATTGTGTGCAGAGGTCTAATTAGGCCTATATATTTTGCATTTGAAATGCAACGGTCTTTTCGTGGAGACTTCGCTCAGAGCAGCTGGAACTGAACAACAGGAAGAGGGAGGAGGAAAACGGGCTATGAAACAAAATTTGATATTTTTTTCTTGCTATCGGCCATGTTTGATTGTGTTGTGTTGGTTATTGAACTGTTAACCAAACTTGCGAACTTGGGTTATGTTTATCAGCGTTACTATAGAGATCATGACGATAGCTGAAGTAACGGGAGTCCGGGCGTGTGCAGGACCGAACCGCGCTGTATTACGACTGTTCCACTGCGCATAGACAGTAAAAAGTAGCTGAGACAGTAGAGGGGTTAGAATCCAATCAATGAAAATAGGCTATTTATTTCAGGTAGCCTATTTTTTCACAAAAAAAAAATAAAAACAATAAAATCCCCCCCCAAAAATGGAATCAAGTTCCCAGCGCCCCCCTAGGTTGTGCGAACGCCCCCTAGGGGGCGGTAATGCCCCCGTTGAGAAACCATGGATTATCTGAACGTCTGCTTTTCATTCGCTCTCACTCTGGCGACAACTCTATCACACAATCACTGTGTTCCCTGCATTCTCTCTCTCTCTCTCTATTCTTACCAAAGGCGTGCATTCGTCATAATTTTTGTCATTCATTCCATAATTTCCACCTCACCATTTCACCTAATTATACTATCCCTTTACATTTTTTCTCTCTTTTAACCACTGTCTCAAACACTGCTCTGTTACTTCCTCCAGGCGATTTCGGACCATTTCTATACTTTCTCAGGATGATTCAGTTCCGCTAAAAACTGCTTATAGGCATGAAGAAACAATAAATAAATATAAATGATCTATATTTTATTATATAATTTATATAATCAGGGGTGCACATAACTAGTACGCAAGTACGCTTGTGCGCCTATAATCAGCGATACGTAACGTCACTTCCACGCTTTTGCATAACTAACCGTAAGGTCATCAAAACAAAACTACTCGTGTATCTTGTCACCACTCAATGGAGTAGACTGCTGTGGAAGATGTTGAAAAAACAAAAAACATTGAGCAGCTACTTTAGCGTTTCGCCACCTGCAAAAAAAAGGCAGTTTTTTCCGAAAAGTGTCTCGAAATGAATGATGGTCACACTGAAATGGGGTGCAACCACATCAAGCAGACCGAACAGGTGCGTTTTATGTAAGATAAAAAATGTCAAACACCCACTGTTCGACAAACATGAAAAGAGCAAGCAGCATGTTACTGTCGCACAAGCTATCGCTAATAAACAAGCTAGCCAAGAAGAAATATCCACTCAACCACTTGCTTAAAGGCGAAACAAGCTGAATGAAGAACAGCGGCAAGCCCTGTGCAATGTTTTTCTCCTCGCCTTTCATAAAGCTAAACATGCACGTCCCATGTCTTCCTATGCCGAGGATATTCCTTTACTGAAGCGGGTAGGATTAAATGTTGGGTTTGCATATCACTCACGTGAAGGGGGGACAAGGATAATGCAGACCATCGCGCGAACCATCAGCGAGGAGTTCAGACTGGGGACTGCTTTTTGATGGATCGGAGGACATCACAAAAACTGAGCAGGAGATAATTTACATTGTGTCCGTGTCGGGCAACGAGAGTTTACGTCTGACTTTCTAGGGCTGATTGAACTGGGTGCTGATCGAACCGCGCAGGCAATAACAGACGGGCTTGTACCTTGAAGCTTTTTCAAGATGCAGGCTTGGATGACTGGACGACAAAGTTGGCCGCCGTGTGCACGGACGGGGCTGCCGTCAACGTCGGTGCACAACGGAATTGTGCCAAAACTACGCCGGCTGGCTACGGTTGGAGTCTGGAGACTCCCTTGTCCACATTCTGCGCACCACGCAGACACTGGAGAACTGTGCAAAATCAGCTGATCGCAACGTTCCTTACTGTGAGACATTCAATCGCTGCGTGTTCAAGCTTCTGCAGTTTTATTTACAAAAAGGGGGAGCAAAAACCCTGCTGTGCTTATGAAGTTGTGTATTGAAAATGGGATATCCTTTGTTAAACTTGATAAGTTTCATAACATCAGATGGTCTGCATGGAGGCATGAAATGCTGTTAAAAATATCAAGACTATTGCCAGCCATTAAAATGCAGCTGGTTACAAGTGACTTTGAGCCTATCAGCATAGAGCGTTTTCATTGTTTTCTTTCCAACATGCTTGACATTGGCAAAAAATTTAAAACCACATCCATTAGGTTTCAGAATGAAAATCTGACCATTGGAGAATGTAAGGATGAACTCATGGTTGCCATTGGACAGTTCACACTCCTGCTTGATGGTGAAGGCCACTACAGGACGCACACTGTTTCTAATGCTGATGCTGACAGGGACAAGACAAACATACTCAGGGGGTTAATTCAAGAGTTTGAAACCAGATATGACTCCCCTAAGTCATGTGATCATTTCTTGGTGTTTGATCCTTCAACTTGGCCCCAGGATATGCAAAGCCTCCACAGTTTTGGCAACACAACAGTTTGCACCATTCTTCAGAAATATGAGGCCACAACTGTGAGAGAATGGATGTGTTTAAAGCAAGCAGGAAAACGCTTGGCAGCCAAGCTTGGTCCAAGTAGTCAATACAAGTAATCCAGATGTGTACTCCAGCATCAACAAGGTGGTTTAACTGTCTCTTACACTGCCTTTGAGCAGTGCAGCTTGTGAAAGGGTCTTCTCACATCTCAATATAATCAAAACAAAGTACAGATCTCGCCTGTCACCAGCTCGTCTCTCAGCCCTGATGCACATTCACATGTCAAAGAAAAGCAAAGAGACATTTGACCCAAAGCCAGCTGTTGACCCGTGGATGGAGACTGCAAGTCGGAGGCTCAACCAGGATGGTGCATCTGCAGTAAGTGCATCATCAACACAAGAAGCTGAAGGAGAGGACAGTGAAGGAGACACAGAGGAGGACAGTGAGGAAGACCGCTAAATGTGCACCATCTCCTGGTACTCTGAGTACTCCTGAGTAACTCCCTAAAAATGTTATGTGCACCCCTGTATATAATGACCATCGGAGTGACCAATGCAAGTAGCTAGCTCCTGAAAAAAATGAAATGACTCAACCATGCTATTATGGACTTAGAGATGGTAAACCCTGATGATATCTACATAAAGCTGTACCTTGGATCAGACTCTTATCAGTCTCCCTGGAATAAAGTCCATTAAAAAAAGGATCACATGGTTAATTTAACCCACCATTCAGCAGGGTAAATATATTTCTTGTCATATTTCCTATCTGTAGGATATTCCTCCTCGCTCTAGATGGATCTATCTCGCCGGCTGAACATTCATTTATTTCACGGTGGCAGGAAAGTATAATTGCCCTATATTTGTAGCATGCCATAGGATCTTTCCCCGTCCAATTAACACTAACACAAAACTAATTTTAGAATAAAAAAAAACATTGGATTTCAGTTTCACAACTGTTCAATCAAAGTGAGTGCAGTTTATTCCTGCCCTACATGCATTGTTACCATAGAGATGCGAGGAGGACTACTAAACAGAACCATGAAACTAATGGATTTTGTTTTATTCATCATTATAATGTTAAAGTAAGTGTGTCTGATATGTTACAGGCTGTAACTGTTGATTTGATTTATACCTTTATGTGTGCATCCAAGTTATTGTTATTGACTTGGTTTATGTATCCTTTTATATGTTAGGATTGGAATCTGTTTGCGGTGCTTTTTGTTTTGTTTTCATGATCACCTGTGCCCATTCCAGAGCATTATTGGCTAGATTCTAGCTCACTCAAGGCATTGCGATTTCCCCGCTTGGCAAATGATGCGCATCTGCATCTGTACCTACCCAGTGTGGACCATCAGCACCTGGGCCTGTTCCTTTGACTAACAAACCTGATTTCTTTACACAGAGTACACCATACATCAAATTCACGTCACATCAATTGAAGAGTATTTTGTGTGGCTTGTATGCTGTTCTCCTCCGGTGCTATGCTGAGAACAAAACCACTCAGTGACTGGAGTAATGCCAATGAAAGCAGGTAGAGCCACTGAGTGCTGCATGCAGCTGAATGCTTCCACATCCGATCTGATCGCTTGTACTATTGAACCACAGAACGCTGCAGGTATGCTGTCAAAGTGATAATTGATGTAATTGCTGTTTGTGGCTGTATCTGTTCCTTCCATTTATAGACCATCTCCCCTTTTGGGCGAGGGACAGAGTTTGTCTGATCCTACAGTGTCTGTAAGCGAATACCTGCAACCGGATTACCTGTCAGTCTTTGACTGATTTTATCCGGCCTCACTTGCCTATATTTTGTGGCCAGAGATTAAAAGAAATACGGGACAGTCATGCGCCGATGTTGATGTTGAAATTGAACTGGAACTTTTAAAAGAAATTAATTCCCGAGACTACAGCGACAGTGACATGTGTCAAGTCTTGCAGACAACACAAAACTTTTATCCTAACAGACACTCTGTTCTGAATATATTTCACATGGTGGTATCTACGGCCCCTAACGAGAGGTCCTTCAGCAGTTTAAAGACTTAGCTACGCAGCACCATGACAGACAGCAGACATACTGGACTTACTTTAATGAACATTCATCATGAATACCACAGTGACAGCAAGAGAGTGCTAGAAAGTTTGAGAGTCAACTTCAAACAGGTAGGACCTAATTATTTAGATATTTGTGTTGGCTATCTGCTGGTAGAAAATGTAAGCTTCTCAAATGTAGCACAAAAAAAGAACTGATTTAGCTCACAACAATAAGAAAGTTGATGTGCCTGTTGGTGTGCGTCACCTGGAAATAAATTCTGCAGTGGGCGCCCCAAGGTCAATCAGGCGGGTAAGGCGTAACTGGCTCAGGATATAAGCCATGGACCTATTAAAGAAAGGACAGCGGATTAAAAAATGGCGCCCAATCATTCCTATGAAAACTGCTCAATGGTGCAGGGTAACATCAAGGAGAGATTTGCTTCCGCATCATGGGAGCCAGCCACGCCCTAGTGCATGACGTGACGGATGCAGAAATATTCTCGTTGTCTAGCATTGTTTGAATTGTAGCATCATAAGCGAGAGGTCTGTCTACACATCCCGCGGGAGCTTTAAGTGAAAACCATCAACGTCATTCATGTTAAGTAAAAGGAAAAACCTTGGTAGGTAGATTGACGAACACAGAGATTGTGACATCTGTCAGCAACACGCAAGCTCTGTGTTCGCCAATATACTTATATAGTCTTAAAAACAGATGCCGTCGACGGGTGAACTACTGATGGTATTGTGTGCATAAAATGTCCTTTTTAATAAACAATCTATACACTTACAAAGTTATCAATGCCTCTTGATATATGTCAAGACCCTTATTATACTACCAGAGAAGTGTCGGGCTACTACTAGCCTTTTAAGTGGTTTAAAATAGCGATTTAGTTTTTACCATAACAAAGGCCCCCATCGTTCCAAGTTTATAGCGTTTTGGTAAAATCGGCTAAAAACAGCCATCTTAAGAATGCGTCTATACTCGCTTTTCTCTTCCCAAACGAACATTCCAACTCGTTATCATATTAAACATATCCCAGATCAATTTTACACCGGATGTCTTTTAACTGAGCTCTCTCGGATGCCGGGCCGAAACAACATTTGTTTCACTACGACTCCTTTCAGCTGCCCACCCCTCCTTCTCCTCCAAAAAATAAATAGATTTAACGGCTAATAAAACGCTTGAGGTGACGTTTTTGAAAAGAGAAAACTTACGTTTTATTAGTAGGCATGGTATGAAGATAATTATGAGCCTTTGGTTGATATCCAGACATTTTTTGCGGACACATTCCTGTTCCACACTTGTATTGGAGTGAACGGAGATATCTACTTCTGGGCCCCTTGAATCAAGGGACCCATCCACAGCCCGCTTAAACAGCTGCAATACCAGGCTTGGCCGCTGAGCACTGGTGGATTGCGGAAGTATGCACTGCTCCTGGGGGCCTGATGTAACCAGAGGACTCGAGAACGGAAGGAAATGGAGTCAGTAGTGACATTAGACCACTTGCCAAGGTAAAGGAGTAGGAAAAATCGAGTCAATAGATCTTGTATATTGTGATGTCTAATCACAATGACAGCCATTGAAGCATACGAATGTAAATGGTATTCACCTAGGATACAGTGTATTTATATTTGGATTTTACATTACTACAACTCTTTTCATTTCTCTCAAAATGGTTAGTTTCGACAACAAAAAATAAAAATCCTTATATGTTGGCCGCTGAAGGCTGCAGTCTCTGAAATAAAAAAAAGGTTTAATTTTAAAGATTTTAAAATAGACTCTAAAGTTGTTAAAATCAACAGCTTGGAAAAACATCAGCAGTCGATGTTCCCATGTAGTCCATCATAGGCCTTCAACGATCAAAGAAAGTGTATTGGGTATGGGTAAATATTTCAATAAAACATGACTGAAAGATGTTATATCTTCTGTGCATTGACTCTAAATAACTAGTGTGCAGGGGTATGCCATAGGTACAAAGGTATTTTGATTTAGCCCTCAAGTATTAAAACCATTTTCAGATTAAAAATTAAACAATCAAATATTTAATCCAGCCTCAAATCATTGCATGGAAAATGTCATGCCAATGCCATGGATCTCCAAACTGCCTTCAGACCCCACAAGAACTGACACATTTTCTAATGGTTTTCAAAATACATTAATATATGATCAATTAGCAGGACTAATTATTGATCATTACATTCATAATTAACCATATTTTTGAAAGACAATTAATATAATTAAAATGAAAGACATGTCTTCAAGAGGATAATGTTAATCTAGAGAGAACACATTTTAGCTGCCCATGTTCAGACACATTATTATTTGAAAATGAGTTATACCATGTGAATCACTTGTTTTCCACTCCCACTATATTCACAGGGTATATTCAAGTTTGGTTTGTTTGTTATAATTGAACACTTGCTGATATAATGTATGTGTGCAAATACAAACCAAAAGACCCTTGCATACATGCATTAACATCTCATGCATGTTTGTTCGAAGGTGCTTCTAACTGTGAATGTCAGACACATGTCATCACATATGTTTATGGATACATTTTTATTTGTATACAAAGTTTGTGGGAGAAAACACTGTGAACGTTTGATATTTCAAAAAAAGTTTTTTTTCTTTTTGAAAGATAAATATTAAGATTGGAAATAACGCTGGGAAAGTCTTAGGTGTAAAATGTCACCACATTGAGAGTCACTCTCCTCAATGGAAGTGAGATGGTGGGGTTTTGTGAACCTCAAAGCGTTTGTAAACGCCCAGCCTGTATGTGTGGTGGGGCTCTGCATTCAGCCTCGTCTTTCAAGCTTTCTATGAAGGGATCTGAAACCCGAAGGTCAACTCGGTGAAAGACGGTCTGCAGAATCCCAACCCCGCCTCCCAGCACTGTCTCCCACTGCTCCTCTGGAATGCTCGTCTTTTTGTGAGGCGAAATTAATTCTTCAGTTCCCCCGCCAATGTTCAATGTAATTCAATGCATTTATGTATTTTGTGCATAGGAAAATACATCATGCCAATGCGTGGGACCCAATCCTTTTCAAATTAAATCAATACAATTATGCAAAATAGACTATACTGTTGAACAAATATCAATGGAAGCAAAGACAGCGCTACCGTGAATGTCCAGGGTTCATTACAGAGAGACGACATGTCTGTTATCTGACACATCTCTGTTTCAAACAGTCTATCTGAGTGGGAATTGACTCCATGGTGGAGGGGCGTGTGTTCATCCTTCATGATTCGTTTTGCCATAGCAGGAGTCGTTATGGATTCCTGAATGATGTTACAGTTAATATTCCTCATGTGAATATAATGAAGCTCAGTCTCAAAAACTCGCCTGATTCAAGACAAAATGAAGGCAGCAGATAGCTGCTGTGGCTGGTGTAATATGTTCCTAAGAACGCTTTATCTTTTGGAAACAAGCGTGGTTTTGAGGTGATCCTGCATAATAAGCTGTTTGCTATCGTAAGTACTGTGGTAACACAGAACTAGTGCTGGAGTGGAATCTGGTCCACCTGACAGAGTGGGAAGCAGTTGGAGTTCGTGGCTCCATGAAGAGCAGAGATTAGCAGGAGACGAGTTAATACTGTTGTGTATCGTTTGTTTCTAAAAGACAGAGAGCCAGACAAATAAGACAATTTATCAATTGTATTACATGAACAATGTGTAACATTAATGCACATACGTATAGATAAACATTGCATAATAAATTGTATAGGCAGGTTGCTGGTGGGGGGTAAGGTGGTGTCGGTTTGATTCCCTGAGACACAAGCTGTATTTTCCTGTACACCGGTTCCTCAAAAGGATTAATTAAACCATAATTTTGCTCATTACAATCCCCGCTGTTTAACATTTATAATAATAATAATAAACGTTATTTGTATAGCACCTTTCATACACAGAATGCAGCTCAAAGTGCTTTACATTTTAAAAGATTCAATACACATTTGCGTCACATGTGTTTGAATCGAATGCAAGCCTGCCTGTTCTGGCTGCTGGCACACTGAATGCAATATTTATAACCCCAACAATATATTACTTACTATAAAATATTAGTAACTAAAATTAATCAAAAGATTTCTTCCCTTCAACCGCTCTGTGTGACCTTCAGTCATTTGACTCTGGCCTCATGACCTGGTACCGCCACAGACCTCTGAATTATCACCTTTATTCTTTAAAGTTTCTCCTATCTCAACTCTAGGAGGGTTAGCCTCACACAGCTAAAGAGAGCTCTGCATTATCACCTTTATACTTTATGGTTGCTCCTATCTCAACAATGGAGGATTGGCCTGCTACTGCCACAGAGAGCTCTGCATTATCACTATTTTAAATTGAGAAAGTAGTATGATATGCTTCACACACGATGGCCGTGCCAACATTGTGCTGATGTGGACACTGTATCTGCATTGATCCAGAACCAAGAGTTTGGGCACAGAGGGTCTTCAGGATAAAAGAGCCCAATAGAGTTTCAATATGCAGAAGGGAGAGGCTGAGTTAAGGGGAGAGGATATTGGTGTGAGGCGGTTGAGGATGCTATCTGTCTGCAGTCTAATTTATCATCAGGACAGCAGGGGATATGGAGTCTTAGTTTGCTAACCTCATTACACATTCCCCCTCCTACACACGCCTGCATGCACACGCAAGCACGCACACTCATACACAGCCACAAACACAAAGTGATACAGATTTGATTTAATTCATTACTGAGGCCCCGTCCACATGGAGCGGATTTTTTGGTGAAACCGCATAAGTCTTGTGGCCGACCGTCCAGACGGAGCCAGCGAATCCGGTGCCCGAAACCGCACATTTCTGAAACCATGTCCGAGGGTGGTTTCAAATCTCTCTGGACCTATGCGGTTTCGTGTTAGGATTCGTGTGGACGCCTGAAACGCAAACGATGACGTCATTAACCCCCCACCAGCTGGGGGACGTCAGAGTTGCGTTGATTTTTTAATTTTATTTTTTATTTGTATTCTTTTTGTAGCTTTAATTACAGCCCCTTGATCAATTTAATTACTAACAGGACATTAAAAAGTATTTCTGCTCAATTTAAGTTCTTAGTAGAAGCAGCGCCTCTTATGGGCCTGGAATGTGTACCACAGCGTTCTACAGCTCGATGCGGTTTCGCTATGAATCCGTCTTTACGGAGATATTCCTGAACCGCATAGAATGAAACTGGATTGTTTTTGGCCGTTTCGGCTCCGTGTGGACGGGGCCTGAGTTTTCACTGGGGGCGTTATAGACCACCCAATTATTTCAGGAGACAAGTTAGAGAGGGCTTCTAAATATAGATAGCAAATTATTATATAATAATAATAATAATAATAATACATTTTATTTATAATGCACTTTATATTCAAGAATCTCAAAGTGCTTCAGAGAAAAAAAAAAAAAAAAAAAAAAAAATTAAAAGGGGAACCTCAAAGAAAGTTTAGCTAGATGCTCTTTTAAAGAGATGGGTTTTGAGGTTCCGTTTAAAAAGAGCTGTAGTCTGTGGAGCCCTCAGGTGGTCAGGGAGGGCGTTCCATAGTCTAGGGGCAGCAGCAGAAAAGGCCCGATCACCCATGGTGCACAGCTTCGTATGTCGGGTTTGGAGGGTGTGAGTGGATCCTGAACGGAGTGTACGTGAGTTTGTCGGGGGGGTGAGGAGTTCCTGAAGGTAGTGGGGGTATTAGCTCAATCTGTGTGTGTATGTATTAGGGATGGGTCAGAATATTCGATTATTCGATTATTTATTCCCGGGGGTCAAAGTCGATTTTTAACATTTGGACCATTAACATTTTTTCTCATTCAAATATACAAGAATGAATGGACGGAACTAATGTTGGAAAGGTGTCCAAGGGCATTATCCCGCTTACAGCATGGTCACTTGCCATAGAAAATAAATGAAGACCATTCATTTATAGGGAGATTATTTGTTTATCAACACGGCGGATGAGCGGGCAGAATGATCGCAAAAAGAAAATTTGTTTTACCGGTTGCCATGGTTATCTCTGTGTGGTTAATTTGCTGTTGCGGTGTTAATTAGCAATGTTGTCAGCTTAATGTTACATTAAACTGTAATCAGAAAATGCGGTTATATGCTTACTAGACTAATATAAACATTTACTCCTTAAACACATCCATCTACAAATCCTCAGCCATCCCCACTGAAGAGTTTGGACCCATTGTCTCACAACAGATGACTCACGAGGGCATTGACCAATGTGCACTCCACCCGGAGCTCTTTTAAAGACCTGAACAAAGGCAGCATGCCTCACTTCCATGGCTGAGAACCAGCGTGAACACACAACTCCCCCCCGCTCCACTTTATCTCTGACTCGTTGATGTAGCGCAGCAAGATGACAACTCTGTTGGAGCAAAGTGTATGCATGAGACCCTGGTGGTGCAGCTCTGATGGTGCTGCTTATCTTCTCTGAGGGGGAGAACTCAATGCTAAAATGCCTGCTAGGGAAGTCTACTTATATGTGCTTTGACCAAAGGGGTCCTGAGATGCTCAGTCCGTCTCTCAGCCCATTGGTCAATAGCTCAACAGGTGATTGTGCTGGGCAGTGTGCATCATTGGTATGGCGGTCTTCAGCTTTTTTTTTTATATCCCATACATTTTTAGAGGGTCAACTGCATTGACAATAGAAACACAGCATTCCTCAATCAAAAAGGTTTTAACGAGTGACCCCTTAAATTTAGCTCCTATCCATCCTGAGTTCGCACAGTACATCTTGTAGATTGCTTTTGGGAAGTGGCCAGTATAGCACCTGTAGAAGAATAGAGCCCTCGAATCCTTTAGTCAGTGAACACAACATCTATCCATCTGTCTTCATGCTAGGGCTGGGCAATAATTCGATTACGATTATTAATCGCGATAAAACTCACGTTGATTACGACGATAAGCATTAGACATAAATGCTCGATATTAAAATAAATACAAATAAAGTAAAACAAAAATAATAATAATTTTTATTTACATTCTTTTCAATAGGTTACAAGGCAAGCTACCTTATATTGTTCTGTTGGAAGCAGATAAAACACGTTTGTGAAGTTAAATGTTTATATTTAAATGTGATGAAATGTTCCCTTATTACAAATATGGTAATAAACAAAAAAGTATGGTTTAACTAATGAACACTCTAGTTTCTTCAGGCTGCAGCAGTATCAAATCATTTATCGTGATTAATATCGATATCGATCAATATCAAAAAAATAATCGTGATAATATTTTTTGCAATATCGCCCAGCTCTACTTCATGCTACTGCTCCACCTCGAGGGACGGGGGAACCGGACACCCAGAAGAGGACACACGTTTTGGCCGCTTTTATCCGCATCCTCAACTATTATCCCTCGTTGAGGAAGGGACTGTGGAGCGACTGGTAAACGAAGCACTTGGCCTCACAGCTCAGCTCTCTCTTTACCACCGCACAGAGCCAGCATCACTGCTGCCCCAAGACAGAGGCCCAGCTTATTCTTTCCCCAACACTGCTCAGCACATGTAGACGTTGTTGGCCAAATACCATGCCCCCTCAATCATCTGAGAGAGGGACCAGAGTTGGCCCACTGTTCCACAGCCAGAACAGAACCCGCTTTGTATCTCCTAAATCCAGACTCTGGCATAGACCCTCACTGTGGACTCTGAGGAGAGTGGTTCCCCGCTATTGGAACACCCCCGCTGGTGTTTTAAACGTCATGTCAACACTCTATTAATGGAACACACCCTCTGGGGTTCTGACGAATGCACATCAACGTTCTATCAATGTCTTCACTGAGTTTCCTGTGCCTCCCGCCCCGTGCAAGAGACACACATGCACACACATTTAAAACACATCACAAACATACACAAAGGCCCAATCTGTTCCTTTGCCTTACCAAAATCTCCTCCTTAACCCTACTCCTTAACCTTACTCCATAACCCTACCCCCACAAAATGGGACGACAACTCTTCAAGAACCTGTTATAGTACGTCATTAGTAGTCGTCGACAAGGTTTTGATTTTTATTTCCTTGATCTTTTTATACAATATCTCTCTATGAATTTTACGATATAGTTTGAATGTCTTACGAATGCAACCTTAAAAACACGGTATGATTAGATAAGAATATTATTCATGCTCACAATCTGTTAGAAACTGCAATATTGCACTTCATTTTGGATCAAACATTATTCAAGATCACCATAATATGTAAACCAGAATAAACATAGGACTTGAGGTAGTATGCCATCCATATAAAACATTAATATCATACAGAAAAGAACCAGTGATATAATGGAACTAATATTGCACATTACAAAAAGGCATCAACCATCATATTTTATCAATTACTCTGTTGTTTTTAAACCATCAGTGGATGATTCATCTTTCTATCTTCCTGGGGGTTGGGGGGCTTATGGCTACCAATGCAGAAGAGGTGCTTGAGGTGGAGGGATGGCCTCTGTGATGGCAGCAGCCTCAATGATCTCCTGAAATAAAATATAACAAATAAAAAGGAATTATATGGCAGAACTGGGTTATATGGCCACATGTTATGTACAATATATAATAACTGATAAATAGATAGGTTAATGAGCATGTTTAAAACAAACTATTGCATTACTTGGCAGGGGATTAAAGCTTGTCTTCAACCTGGAGTCCCTAGAGCATGGAACATATGGATATCTTTGTCCCATTTTATTGAACAAAATGGGACACTCACGCCGAGGGCTCCGCAGCCCGGACGCGGGCTCCGCAGCCCGGACGCGTGCTCGGACTCCACAGCCCGGCCGCGAACCTGCCGGGCGTCGGACATTCAAACGGCATAATGATAATGCAATGGTCATGATAGTTTATTTAATGATTATTAATATAGAAAACACTGATACTTGTGGTTTTCGATCCTGTCACATCTTTTCGCCCGCCATCTTGCCCAGGATTTTTCTTGATAGTCCATTTTCGCGGCCGCAGGCTCCCCAGCGTGTGTCCGGAACCTCTGCTCCGGGAATTTTGGTGGTTCTCCTTGTTATAATGAAAAATGCCTACATAACATTCAAACGGCATAATGATAATAAGATGGTCATCATCATTTATTAAATTTGTTTCATAGAAAACACTTACATTTGTGGTTTTCGATCTTTCGTGTTTTCTTGATTTTCCATTTTCTCGCAAGGTATTGCGGGAGCAGGTCACAACTGTAGCGTTGCAAAGGTGCCCATCAGAAATCTTAACTTCAAGGGGATGTGAGCCCTCCCCCTTAGCCCTTACCCTACCTTAAGTCGGTCTCGGGACACGGCTCGCTGCGCATGAACACGCAACAGCGAGGCGTAGGGCTGAGATTTTGCTTGGAGCAAAGGAATGAGACTCAGCCAAAGACTGCCTAACATCATTCAAACTGCTTTTTGTTTTCCTTGTTTCCTCCCCTCCCTCTCCGACACACAGTCAAACCCACAAACACTATTTTCAATTAAGCCAAGCCTCAGCATGATAAATGTTGTTACCTTTTAATTTCAATTATAGCTGTATTATTTAGCTCTCCGGCAAGCTGTTGTGTGTTCCGCCTGGATCCGGCCAGCTACAACTCAATTACACTGAGCTCTACAACCCGTGTTTCTCAATGAAACTGTGACAGTGTGTATAGTGTCCACACAAGCACCGATACACGCACACACACAGTAACACACGCACACACACACACACACACACACACACACACACACACACACACACACACACACACACACACACACACACACAGGCACACACACACAGGCACACACACTCTCTCTTGCAGATACCCAGACGTTCCCGGGCAGGCGTACACCAGCGAGTTAGATTAGCTCGTTGAGTCCTTGTCCAGACACATTTCTCACTGCTTTGTCCCACTGTCTGCTGTTCCCAAACCTATGTAGAATTTCCACCGATGCATTGCACAAACTGCCGGGGATGTGCATAAAATGATAATTATTGAACTGAAAAAAAATTGGCTGTGTATTTTCTGAAGTACTACTTCCTAGATGAGCCTGACTTAATAATTGAGTTCACTTAAAATTATCCAATCTGATCTAATCTATTCTAATTACATTTCTAATCTAACTCTCTCTGCCTAGCCACCCAATATTAATTCATAGTTTCCCCCTGTATTCTTACCTACATAGCAATGCCACAATGACACAATTTGCCCTCTGAAGCCTACTGTAATAAACTTTTATTTTCTTCTAATGACATATTGTTTTCCACGCTGTTTTAGAATAGAATAGAATCTTTATTTGTCATTGGGTTAAATACAAAGTATTTACACAACGAAATTAAGGTGCAGATCTTGTTCAGTGCTTTTTCTTTAAATAAATAAATAGAATACAGTAAGAAATATTAATAAATATATAACAACAGTAACAACAATAACCCCAATAACCCCTCCCCCTGCCTTCCACTTAAGGCACATTAAAGTGTCTTACACCCTCCCCTCCCTCCCAGACAACAACGCCTTCTGCCCACATGTATCTAAAAAGCAGCAGGTCCAGGAAGGTAAGCAAGATGAGGAATGTCCAGAGGTAGTGGTGATCGTTTATGTGGTTGTCTATGTATTGCATAGGGGTTATTTTTGTTTAGCGTACGTATGGCCCAGGGGAAGAAGCTGTTGGTTAGTCTGGTGGTGCGTGATTTCATTGAACTGTAACGCCTGCCAGAGGGAAGCAGATCGAACCGGTGGTGAGCAGGGTGCGCAGCGTCTTTTAGAGACGGGGAGAGGTCCCAGGAGTATTCTGTGCTGATGGCACCAGCCACATCATCTGACACGCACACGCGCGTGCGCGCGCGTCAAGTGTGTGCGCGTCAAGTGTGTGTGCGCGCGCGCGTCAAGTGTGTGCGCGCTCGCGCGTTAAGTGTGTGCGCGCGCGCGCGTCAAGTGTGTGCGCGCGCGCGCGTCAAGTGTGTGCGTGTCAGATGATGTGGCTGGTGCCATCAGCCAGAATACTCCTGGGACCTCTCCCCAGCTCCATCCTGTCAGGAGCAGCTTTCATGGCCTATATTTCCCCTATCTAATGTGGCAGGCTGTATGTTGCTTGTTACCCTGTAGTTGGCTCACCGAGCGTATTTGATGGCATTTAATGGAACATATCCAGTGGCGGCGCCAGAAATAATTTGTTGCAGTTGCTTAACAGTTGCTGTATGAATTCAAGAGGTTGCTGGTCAAAAAAAAAAACCTTGATCAAAACACCTGAATTTGGCAGAGGCACGGCCGGGAAGACATTTTCGGGCACGGGTTGGGGTGGTTGCGGTCCCGTACGAGGCAAGTTTACAGTACAGTAACAACACAGACTAATCGCACCACTGTGATTGAGTGTGATCGTATCATTTGACAGTTCAACGTGCGCTATCTTTCTCCCTCTCCCTCACACACGCACAGACATAAAGGCGTAAAGACATAGAACAATATAGAGGAAGATCTTTAAGAAGGCCAACATGAAAATAGCCCAGCGGCATGTACACATTCACTGCTAGTCCAGGTGGCACTGCGGCCACACGACATATAACAAACAACATAGTTCTCTCAATCAACAGCCCGTCAGCAGTCCCCCAACTACAAGGTTAGCTGTCCTGTCAATAGTGGTGAATTGCACATCTCAGACCCACCGTCGCCACGGTACATTCCAAAGCATTCACATTAGTTGTGCGATACGTCTCAAATGTAGGCCTATGTGGAACATTAATACAATAGTTGCTATTATTGTTGATACTATTATACTTCATAATACTTCTATTAAGGGCGGATCATACCAGGCTACGATAAACCCATCCTTTGGCATGAGCCAAACCTAGAATCTAGTTCTACTTCAAAACAAAATCACATGGGCCCCAAGTCAATATGCTGCGACGGGCAAACTTAATAACCAAACGGCCTACCTTAAATCGATGTCTTGATCACAGGACGTCTTGCAATATTCCACTTTAATCTATACGGTTTAACACACCAACATTGCTAGCAAGCATGTGCTAACATTGTATTGCTAATTCAGAACTGTGTAGGCTACAATATTTTCTTCCGTTTCTTCAGACATTGCCCACATCCAAAATGTGTCATGTATAAATATATAAGCCTATGCTAATTATATTATTTTAACTAAAAGGAGGTACCGTATTACAACAAATTAATATATCAAGACACATCGTGTGATTCACAACACAAAATGAAAAAAGAACTGTTAGGAGATCTCGCGGGAGTATGTATTTAAACACCAACTACACACATTACATTACATTTCCATTGGTATTAGAAAATAAAATGGACTAATGCCCCACCCCCTGTTGAGAAACAACTTCATATATGGCATAGTTTTCCTTGACTGTTAACACCAATGTCACTGAATATCAAACACAATTCATTCTTAACACTCCAATTTCAGTTCTTAAGCACACTTGTTAAAAACACTGACTGTAAACAATTCTCTCAAATGAATTGCCATACTATGTGCACTTCCTCATTACATAGACAAACTCATTTCATACCGGTTTAATATCAGCAATCCCCCCATAAGGCAACACATTGCATGTGATATTGATGAAGATGTGAGTGGATTTAGTGAGAACACAATTTTCTTTTTTTAACACTAAACTATGTAATACAAAAAAACACTTCCATGTTGTTACCAAATACTACAGTAAAGTAGTGCAACTATTTTCAATCATGTCAGAAAAATATGTCACAGTAAGTGTCCATCGTTACTCTGTGAGTGAGTGAGTGAGTGAGTCAGTGAGTGTGTCAGTGTATGAGTGAGTCAGTCAGTCAGTCAGTCAGTCAGTCAGTCAGTCAGTCAGTCAGTCAGTGGGTGAGTGAGTGTGTCAGTGTATGGGTGCAAAAGATCTCAATTCCACATGGGCTTCGTGGGAAGATAGACACAGTCTTGCGATGCACATCGCCTGGTATTTCTCCTGTGAGTGAGGGAAGAGGAGGACATACAGAGTGTAAGTTAGTAAAAGCCCAATAAAACATAGATACGTGTTCATTGTTGTGTAAAAGTGTCCACAAGTGAATAGACTACGGGCTACTTACATAGTTATAACATCAATTTCTGCTTAATAATACAGTATAACTGTGCCAGGAATGAACACACACACACACACACACACACACACACACACACACACACACACACACACACACACACACACACACACAGGAACAAGCGGGGCAAACACTGTGGAGTTAGTGGAAACAAACATCAGCATAACACAGACACACACACACACACTTTTAAGGTACACCAAATTCATGACAACACTCACTCATAATATGTGTATCAGAATCACTGAGAGCAGAGTCTACCTACCATATATCACAGCAGCACAATGCGCCTGTTGTTGTGGTTCACGGCAAAGGCATCAACGATGGCATCCGCATCCAGTGATCTTGCACTTGCAGCGTTGATGGATAGTAAAGCCAGGTCACTGTTTCTAGAATCTCCTGAACTATTCCTCAAATAATTTTTGACTCGTGCGAGACAAGAAAAGCTTCTTTCACAAGCTGCAGATGTCACTGGGACTGTCAGAGATATGCATAAGAGTTTGTTGAAGTCACAGAAGGAGTCCTTGTATGGCTGGAGCAGGGCAAAAAATTCTTGTGTAGTGCCCACAGAGTGTCCTTGCTGTCCTTTAGTTGTGAGCAGGCGGCGTATCTGGTGCAGTTCGGCAGTCAGGTTGTCATGTGTAACCCCATAATGCTGAGCCATTGGCCACAACAAAGTCATGTTGAGAAATGATTTGTGCTTTGGGTTCAGGGCACATGTCCCCTGTAGAACGCCACAGGTTTCTGCAGAAAAACGCCTTCCCAGCTCATTGATCAGTTCATCAAGGACATTGTAGTAACAGTGTCTCCTGATATCTTGCAGTGAGGTAAGTGGTTGCCGTTGCCCTGTCTGTGTGTCAATGATGAATTCCTGGAGATGACCAGGAGGCTGTCTTGAACGTGGCTCCGCTCTGAGCTGGGTGTTGATGCCCGTCTTGGCACACAGGGCCTGTGCTTTGTCAGATATGTCTGCTAACGATGTCTCATTTCGCTTTTCTGACAGGGATGCTGAGACAGACTCGACCAGGTCCAGAGCTGATGAATAATCCAGATTTGGGGACTGTAGTGTGTCAGACAGAAATTTGGTGCTACGAAATACATCCTCAAACAGAGTGAGCTGCAGGACGAACTGCCCATCTAACAGTGCCATTATGGACTTGGCTTTTGTCCTCAATCGAGCCCCCTGCTGGCTTATCAAGGCTTGAAGTGTTGCGTGGATGGCAGGCAGGGTTTTTTTATTGCCAGAAGTGCGGTATATTGGCACGCCCACCTCGTCTCAGATAGAGATTTCAATTCCAGCGGTGGCTGAAGTGGCTCCAATTATTTTTGTTTCTGCAGAAACACATTGTGCACAATAGAACTGGAAAAAAAATTGTGCAGGATTTGCACGACTTCAAAAAAATCTGCAGCTGTTTGTATTTTGCCTACACAGTCTGTTAAAACTAAATTTAACCTGTGTGCATGGCAGTGTACGTAGAGAGCCTGGGGGATCTCTCTTCGGAATCGCTCTTGCACACCGCTGTTGGCACCAGACATAACGGCGGCGCCGTCGTAGCACTGGGCTATGCACTGTTCGTAATTTATGTTGCACTTAGTTAGTGTATTTTTGATTAGAGCTAGCAATGATTCAGCGTCCAAACCTTCTGCTGGTGTGAAGTGAAGGAAGTCCTCACGGACTCCATCCCCTCGCAAGTAGCGGACCACTACTGACACCTGTTCCTTCTTACTAACATCCCTACTCTCATCCACCAGAAGCGCAAACATCCCTGCGTCTCGCACATCACTACTGATTTGGTCTCGTAACATTTTGGCCATTAATGCGATTACTTCGTCCTGGACGGTGTGATGAGTGTATTTGGCGTTCTGTGCACAATTTGCCATTTTCTCAGCCACAGTGGTGTTGAACTTGCTGACTGAATGGAGAAATTCCAAAAAATTACCTCTGTTTGAGGACTCTTCTCCCTCCGATGTCCGCGTAGAGCGATCCCTTGACAAGCGGTGTAACGCAGGGCCTCGACAATAGCCTATACTCTCTGTTCTCTCTCACTGCCTTAGAATGGCCCTCGTCCAGCGCATTGCAGATCCTGGAGCCAGCATCTCTCCTGGTTTTAAATTCCGCCCATGCCGCCATAGCATACCTGTGCACAGTGGACACATTGTGGGTTTGGAGTGTTTTCTGTGCCTTCACCCATGTGCTGAACCCATTCACGGTAAAGGCTGTTTCCTGGTGGACTCCTGCACCCCTCCGCCCGAAGTGCCTGCATGCGTAACAATACATAGAATCTTTGATTGTTGAATTCTCAACCCACGAATATTGTTGATACCATCCTGGGTTAAAGGCGCGCATCTGAGAGCTGTATTTTTTCTTTGGATATGATCCCAGCACAGGACGACGTAGGTCGTCACCCGGAGTCTGGCTTAGATCCTCTGGTGGTAGTGCACTGCCACTGGTAGAGCTAGCTGGGCTAGCTTGTACGATTGGTCTGGGCTGCTCCTCAGCATAACCCCCCTCCGAACAACTGCCAAATCCAACACAAGTCTGGCTATTAACGAGCCCATCCTCAGCCTCGCCATCGCGAGTCGTGTTTGAACTTGATTTCTTTCGAAATAGTATAAACTTGTCCATATTTTTTAAGCGCCAATGAGCCGGCAACGAACATCTCTGACTGATAATCTCGCCGCGAGATGTCCGCATATTTGAAATGTTATTTATTTTTCGTAAGACTATGCTATTAATGAAATTATTGTTTCATGTACATTAAATAATAATTAATTAATATTGTACATATTGCTTGGGATAGTTTGTGTTAATTGTGTGGATGTTTTTTTTTTTTAATCTGTTCATGTCACTTACAGAGTGCGCATGCCCAACGCTCGGGAACTGGGCACGGTGAGGGGGAGGGGAGGAGAGGAGAGTCCCAGGCTGACTCGTGTTGATTTGAACGACAGTCCAGTCACGGCCCTGAAATGTTGACGCTACTCACTGATTATGCACTTAATTTGGTGATTCATATGACAGGAATGGGCGGTATGGTGACGGGTACCGCATTCGGCCATAGGTTTAGTTGAACTTATTTAATACCATTTTACGGAAAATGACATTATTTCAAATATGTTGTTTGAGTTTGACAAAAAATCAGGGGTTGCTCTGGGGTTTCTGAGTAATTGCTTGGAGTTGCTATAGCAACGGCAAGCAACCGTTTGGCGCCGCCCCTGAACATATCCCCACCTGGACCACACCCCTGGTCTGAAGTGCCAAATAAAACACGACAAACTGTATTTCGCTACGATACTTGATAGGAACATCAACGAACACCACTAACCTCTCGATGAGTTTCACATTTCTGAAAACAAACGTTTAGCTTTGTTTTTGAATGCACATAGCCAGCCATTGTGAAGCAGGCAGGGGCGATTCGAAATTAGCCAAATACTCAAGACAGGACCATATTCCAATTGTCGGTGTTAACCACTCTCATCTCATCCTAGACAAACCAAAAAGGGGGCTCAATATTCAAAATCCTGAAATTGTCCTTTAAGTCAATTCAAAACACGAATCTTCAGTAGCTACTCCCATGTTGAAACCAATCATTAGAGTAGACAGCCATTTGAATGGCCAATCACAAAACTCACAAAAGCAATGGTATTCAAATCATACTTTAAATGCAATTGTTTAACCATGATATATATATATATATATATATATATATATATATCTTCATTATGAGAAAGGGAAAGACTAGTTGTGCGAATGAATGTCAATTAAATTATCTGTTCCCAAAGTATTAAATGGAAAAAGAAGTTTCCTATACTTCTGGGCAGAAGTTTTTACCACTATAAACAGGCTGCCTGGATCATTTTCATTTTCCAAATTGGAAATCTTTAGTATTCAATCCATTCTCATTAATACAAATTAATCAAATTATCTTTTCACATTTTACGAACAAAATGATTTACACACTATTATCGATATTTTAATAATACTTAAAAGCTCGGTCAATCAAAAAAATAAATAATAATAATAATAAGTCAATCAAGAACCCCCCACGCACTCACGCACCTCGTTTACACACACACACAATGACAAAGGCTTTTATGATTTGTATGAAATCAATCTGTTTATTTCAACAATTGCACCATCAACATTCAACATCAAAATTATTTCAACCTGGGCATAGGCAAATAGGGCTAAATTGACCGAAAACAGATCACTATTTATTTTACGGAACACAGCCTGCATGACGGTGAACTAGACACGTCTTTAGCATATGGCAACTATGGTCAAAAAAATAACTTCACACAGTGTGTCTTTTTTCAATTTATTTTTTACCAGCATTCGTAGTGTTGATCAGCAGACAAAAAGTCAGCCAAAGACGTTGACGTCGCTTAGCAACTGAGGATGCTGGGGTTGATAAGTGATACGATAGAAAAAAATAAATCAAATTTCCTTAACAGCGGTCATTAAATGCTTAGCAATTGTGAATTATCAAAAAATTATTCGGTCGCACAGTAAATTCGACCACCAATGTTCATACACTCAGAGAAGCTGCAAAGCATTATCTTTGAGACTCTTTTATTTTAGATAGAAAATTTAACACAAAAAAAACGTATTACAAACCAAGTAACAAGCACGTTAGAACTGTTAATAATCAAACACGCTCATACAATAAGGAATGCACAAAATACTGCAAAGAAATGCATGATGTTTACAAAAGGCATTCTTAAGCAAAATAATAGATATGAGGTCAGATTCAAATGATTGTAAATACAATTAAATGTAGTATAGTTTATCTAGTTTGGTTCTAACCAGAGATTAAACAAGTGAGTGAAGTGTAAAAAAATACAATAATAAATTATTATATGAAAGATATGGGAAATGTAAGATATGCAAACCACAAACTATCATACAAAATCAGCTTGAAAATAAACACTGCTCCAACAATGGTTACCTCAATGCATTGGATAATTTAAGGATAATACCCCCATTTTACTGTGGGTTACAAACTGTTATGGACCTATGTACATAGCTGACATGTTTTGATTTTCATTGAAACGTGTGGGTTTGGATTGAGCAGCGGACCACGGAAACTAGGGCGCTCTTTTATTTTACATGTTATGTTATGTTGTCTGATATTTATTTCGACATAACTACTGGTATTAAGAAATATAAACATTGAAGTTAAAGTTTGATGAATACAGTATGCAAAAAAAAAAAGATCCCATATTTTTTGCAACCCCTGAGGATGGATGAGCCCGTAGCATCGCCTATACTGCCTATGCCCAGGGGGAGCGTAGGCAGTACATTAACCAACAAACTACTCACATGCCTAACCCACTAGTAACACACACACACGTAAAACACACTAACATGCACAGGTAACACACAAGCCTAAAAGACAATCTTAACACACATATTAACACAAAAACATAACACACATGCCTTAAACACACACATAACAAACAGGAACATAGCGAATAGGCCTCTGTAAACCTCCAGTGTGAGGGGCCTACCTAGGGCTGTGCGATATGGGAAAAAATGAATATCCAGATACATTTTTTCCATTTCACGATATACAATATATATCTTTTGAAATATTTTGAAATCTCCTTTAAATGACCCCATGAAATCACACTTTTACCCTTTACTGTTCTATTTCATGTAGGCTACGCCGTCGAGGCTTCGCCTTATGGGCTTGTCCCTTGCGCGCGTTAGCGCGCGCTGAAATTTTCAAACTATGCACCAATCAGCGTGGGCACCGCCCACATTTCCCACGGTATCGTGTCTATATAACGCGGCGTATACCGTCGCTCATCCTCCCTTTTCTTTCAGCACTTGTGCTTATCAGCGAATCGAGAAATACAATAAGAATGACTTCGACACGGATCTCCCAAGCCGGTGGCAGCGGCTCGGGCGAGGCCTCGGACAAACGGCCGAGGCCACCTGAGAGCGCTCCTGGAGCTAGGTCCTTTTCAGGACTCCTGCGCCTCCTGTCCTGCCTCCCTGGCACCGGGTGACGGGCACTTGGCGTGCTTTCGGTGCCTCGGCGCCGACCACGCCGCGGCTGCTATGGCCGCCCCCGTCTACGGCCCCCGTCTCCTGTGACGCCTGCCGGGAGCTGCCTGAAGAGGGGATCCTCTCCAGGCATCTCTTCTTTTCTCCTGCGGTGGACCTCGCTGACGCCATCGACCTGTTCAGGGCCGGGGCCCCTGATCTGGACGACGGCGGCGGCATCATCGACGTCGACAACGCCTCCATGGACAACGTCTTCGGTGACTCGGCGTCCGGTTTTTCCCGGTGGCCATCAAGGGGATTCCCATGCCGGCCCCGCCTCTCGCCCCCGTATCTGACGATATGCAGGGCGAGTGCTTTCGCTCCCCATCTTCTTCCCGGCGGGTTACCCAGTGCCCCCTGTTCCCGCCTATGCAGCACGTGTTTACTGCTGCCGGTGGGGACCCTTCGACCCTGAAGGCCCCGGTGAAATCCTTCACGGATTTCACCAACGTGGAGGGGTGGGCCGATACTCAGGCGAGGGGGATCCCTCGCCTGGAGCCTCCCCTGGCAGCGCTTCCCTGTCCGGGCGCCGGATGGCGCCCTAACGAAAAGCCGCTGCCCCCCGACTGCCTCCAGAGGCAGATTGTTGGCCTAACGGACAGGGTGTTCGTTTGGGCCTCTCAATCCGCGGCGGCGGTCAACAACCTCGCCCTGCTCTCCTATGGTCTCTATGGTCTCCTTGTCGGCTGGCAGGGAGGCCTACGGCCCGGAGGAAGCCGCGAGATGGCTAGCGGTTTCCCGCTTTTCCAGTGCCATCCTCCAGCTATGCCAGCCGATAGCCGTTTTGGCCGGCCGGCATATGGCGTGGGCCACTATGATCCAGAGGGCCATATGGCTCTCCCACACTGCGGTGCCGGAACGAGAGCGGGCCAGCCTCGTCCAGGGCCCATTAAGGCCGGATGGCCTATTTGGTCCCCGGTTCTCTGAGGTGCTCGCGCACCAGCAGTCTGTCCGTGAGAATCGTTCCCGGTTCGGGGCGATTCTCACAGGCTCCTCCCACCAGCAGGCCGGGAGGAAGCGGGGTCCAGGCCGGTCCCAGCGTTCCAAGGGGCCGCCTCCAATTCCAGCCCCGGTGCCGCAGCAGCAGCAGCAGCAGCCGCAGCCGCCGCCGCCGCAGCAGACGGGGAGAGCAGCGCCACGGACCGCGAAGTTCCGGAAGCTTGCTCCCACTTTTTCCTTCCCAAATAAAGAAAAAAGTAAAGACCGTTCGGCCGAACGGCAGTACATGGTATCTAAAGAGCGATATTCCTTAGGCCACCTGCGTCCTACGCTTGTGGTGCGTTCCTCCATGTTGCCTCTTTCCCCCCCCTCAGCCCGGTGGCTGTAGGGTGGCGGTCGGACGGCGTGTTCACATGGCCTCTGGTTCACCAGCTTCTAAGAAGTGGCATCCCTTGGAGCCTCGTGGACGGACCAGAGACTCGCTGCACGAGCCCGTGGATACGGCCGCTTGTACCGGTCTCCAGGTTCCCCATTTTATCCCCTCTACCTCCCTTCAACAGTTTGTGGAAGGTGAGGAGACGGGTCCGCGCGCTGTGCCTACAGCCTGCGGACAGCGCACGGACACAGGTGCGGCGACCGGACGGCTCGCTCCCTGTTCAACGGGCACGAGCGCGACGTCTAGACAGCTCGTTGTTTTTACAGTGGCTGGTTCTGGTACGTCTCCTACGCTCGCTGAGCCTCCTCCCTTTCATGGGAAGCCCCCCTTGGTTCACACACAGTGTGGAGGCGGTAGGGGCCGAGGAATACGGGTAATTCCTGGACGGTCTTCCTCAGTTGTCGGCTCGCCCTCTCTCCGACCGCTATGCGTGTTGGCAGGAGCGGTACGTTCTACCATTGTGGTTGGACAACACGTTGAGATGGGGCCATCCCATACAGTTCAAGGGGTGTCCCCCACCCTTTTTGGGGTTGGTGGAGACCACGCTACGGGACCCGGCTGCGAGCACGGTTCTGGCAGCAGAGGTGGCCCATCTCTTGGTGAAGGGGGCCATCACTGTCGTTCCCCCCCACGAGTCTCACCTAGGGTTTTATTCCTGCTACTTCCTGGTTTCCAAGAAGTCAGGGGAAAAGAGACCTATTCTGGATCTTCGCGTGTTCAACAGATTCGTCGCCACGAGGAAATTCAGAATGCTCACTGTCGGAGCGTTGTTCCGTTGTGTGAGAGAGGGCGATTGGTTCACATCCCTGGATCTCAAGGATGCTTACTTCCACGTCCCTGTTCGGCAGGCGCACAGGAAGTTTCTCTGCTTTGCCTTTATGGGGATGGCGTACGAGTACCAGTGTCTTCCGTTCGGCTACTCCCTGGCTCCGCGCACCTTCTCAAAGTGTGTGGAGACGGCGTTGGAACCGCTCAGGCGTCAGGGAAAGAGGATTCTCTTCTACCTAGACGACCTACTTATTCTGAGCAACTCAGAGGAGACCGCGAGAAGGGACACCATGATGGTGATAAACCATCTCTCCTTCCTGGGTTTTGCCATCAACAATGGACAAGCAAGAACTGTCTGGGCTAATCCGCTCGATTATGAAAGAAGAAATTGCAGTTGCACTGAATACACTCCAACCACAATTGAACTCTCTCAAAGCACAAATGGAAGAATGTGGTCGGAAATTAGATGGTGTTGAGAAGGGAATGAATGATATGGAAGAGCGTGTTGCTGCACTGGAGGAGGACAAGATGAAATACGATGTGGATACAAAACAACTCCATGAAGAAAACATTGAACTCCGTGATAAATTAGAAAGGCTAGAGGCACACAGTAGGAAATTTAATTTAAGAGTTCATGGCCTGCCGTTAGGCGCTGAAAAAGGGGATCCTACAGCCTTCATGAACAACCTTATGAAGGAGCTGTTTAAAGGAAAGATCAAGACTGGGCCTGTGGTTGAAATTGCCCACCGTGTAGGCCCCGGGAATAAGACAATGATTATGAGAATGCAACGTTACATGGCGAAGGAGGAGATATTGATGCTGTCTAAAAAGGAGCGCACACTAAAATATGGGGAGATGAAGCTTAAATTCTTCCCTGACCTAACGTCGGATATGGCCAAGCGGAGGGCAACGTTTGGCGAGATTCGGGAGAAGCTCAGGTCTGTGGGTGTAAAGCATGGAATTATTCATCCAGCCACCCTGATCATTACGCTGGGAAATGAGACTAGGAGATTCACGGATCACAAGAAGGCGGAGGCTTACTTGGACGCTGTGGAGAAACCTCCGAAACCCAACTGAACTGCACTATAGGTTAGTTTCATCCAGAGCCATAAATGAACTGGGACGTTGATAGTTTGGAGCTGGCGTTTTGCATACTGCACTCACTGAGACATTGTTGTGGATGTATATGTGTGAGTGCTGCGTGTGTGAGTGGATGCGTGTAGGGGAGGGAGGGGCAGGGGATGGATGGTTGGTGGGGAGTGTTTACGTTGTGTGTTTAAAGAGGTTTTGTTCAGAGGATAGCTCTAAATATGGTGAGACAAAGTTATGTTGGTGAAAACTGTTACTGGTGTACACCACTAATGTATAGTCCCATTTTACCACGGAAGGGATTGAGGTTGGGTCACTTGAATATTTGTAGCATACGTAATAAAATTGTTGATGTTTCTGAATTCCTGACTGAACATAAGTTACATGTACTTGCAATATCAGAGACACACCTGAATCCAGCAATAAATAGTGAAGTACTGAAAATAGAAGGATATAATATGGATAGACTAGATAGGGGAACAACAAGGGGAGGTGGGTTAGCCATCTATTGTCAAGATCATATACCAGTGAAAACAAGGAATGATCTAGGATGTAAAGAGGTGGAAGTATTGTGGCTGCAAGTTCAACTTCCGTATATAAAGCCAATGTTAATAGGGTGCTGCTATAGACCTCCGAACGCAACCACAATATACTTAGACAATATATGTAAAGTACTGGACAAAGCGTGTGATGCAAATTATGAAATGTTTTTCTTAGGAGACTTGAATATATACTGGAATGTGAGAGACTGTCCGCTTAAAGCTAGACTACTTTCTTTAGCAGATACATGTAATCTAACACAAGTAGTTAAGAAGCCTACAAGAATATGCCGTAGAGCTGATGGAGTCAAACCCTCAACTTGTATTGATCTAATATTGTGTAATTGTGTAATACAAATGTTTCGGAGTGGACCCTAGCCTTGAACTGACGGCATTTGAGGAGCGAGTGGCTGGTCTCATCGGGTCTCCCTCCATTTCGGGCATAAGTGGCGGAGGAGACACCGATGCACTCCAGACCAGTCATGGAAGTGGTAAAAAGGCCTTTGCAATTATTTAAAAAATATATATCTACAGCTTCCGTGTTACAAAGTAATGGCACAAATAATCTCATGATTGGCCTATACATCGCTCCACTGTTGCCCTTGTGCGCGTGTGAGCGCTGTTGAAGTTGCGCTCCTGATCCGTGTTCGGATTAGCCAGAGGAGTTATTAGGTAGGTCGTTCAGGGCATAGCCTTTGTCACCTAGATGAATCACATCAAACTTTTAGTGCGATGTCTTAGACGTTTTTCAAGAGAAAAAAAAGTGTGACTGCAGCGTAACTCACCGAGGAGATGACTCTGACCATGTAGTGCGCCCTGATGTAGACGATGCCCAACGTTGCTATTTTGGAAAATAAAAGAATCGTGCGTGCCCCCAGGCCATCGGGCTCCCATGTTCAGGATTGACATTCTGGCATCGCAAATAATCTGAACATTAACTGAATGGTAGCTTTTGCGGTTGATGTACGCGTAATCATTAATAGATGGTGGCTTCATACGCACATGGGTATACCAATCAACCGCACCAATCACATTTGGAAACTTAGCAATAGCATAAAAATCCTGTTTGATTCCAGTTTGCTGATCGTTATTATATGGGAATTTAATATAACATTCGGAGAGGGACATTATAGCTGCCAAAAACCCCAAGGTAGAACACACCTGCACTGGCACAGGTATTGCGTTTGATCGCCTAGTTTCTCGCCTTAACTGTGGCTCCAAAAGCATTGCATAGTTCCATCGGGAGATGCCTTGGGAGACGAAAACGACTCAAGAGCCATTCATCAAAAAATCGGCGCGGTCTCGAAAAACTCTCTCTTGTCTTAGACGTGCGTTGAGGTCCTCTAACAGAGCCAGATCTGCCATCGCTGAGACTCGACCACCTATTTGGCAAAGCTCCTGTTTATATAGACAGCTGAATAAACATTTCACCTGTCACATTCTAATTATTTTCATAGCAATACTGTTTTTAATTAGGCCTGACTTGATTGTAATTGTTTGAACGGCTGGGCTAATTCCAATTTATTTCGTAATGAATACAGATGTGCAACATGCAGCTACTTGTGCTGCACTATTCATCAGTGAAATACCTGTATGTTGCGCC
The DNA here is from genome assembly GCF_031168955.1 of Gadus macrocephalus. NCBI lineage: Eukaryota > Metazoa > Chordata > Actinopteri > Gadiformes > Gadidae > Gadus > Gadus macrocephalus. The sequence goes on from NC_082396.1 coordinate 23,429,427, forward strand.
AAAAAAACTTGCGTACACGAGCTCAGACCTGACGTGAGATTTCATCGCAGCCTGCGCTCACGTTCAAATTGATAAATGCCAAGCTCAACGTTGAAATGAGCGAACGTACATTTTACGCACGTTTTCTGTCGTACGCTCGTTTGATAAATGAGGGCCCATGTCTCCTTGGTTAGATCAGGGACTTAAAGCACACATGACGGAGAGGGATAGAGCCAAGGCAGTGGCAATACAATCGGGTGGTGAACGAGAATGGAGTATGTATCGTGAACTAAGAAACTTTGTAACAATGTTGAATAAAACCAAGAAGAAAAGGTACTATCATAACAGAATTAGTAATAGTAGTATCGATAGCAAGACCATGTGGAATGTTATTAATCAACTAATGGGGAAAAATGGTAGATCTACACCGTCCTTCTTAGAGGCAGAAGGCAATTTTATCACCAAACCAGATGAAATTGCTAACTATTTAAGTGTTTATTTCAGTGATAAAATCCAGAAATTAAATGATGGTATGAAGGGAGAAAATAAGGGTCTAGAGCTCTCATCCAGGCTTATTTCAAACAAATTGATGAAGAATAAATGTTGTAGTTTCCACTTTGAAAAAGTCAAGGTGTCCACTGTAGAAAAAATAATAAAACTCAGTAAGGACAAACCAGCGGGTTTTGATAACCTGGATGTGAGGTTGCTTAAACCTGTTGCAGATATCTTGGCTCTGCCTATCTGCCATATAATTAATTTAAGTTTTGAAAAATCAATTTGCCCAGCAGACTGGAAGATTGCTAAAATCATCCCACTCCCAAAGAATAATAAAGAAAATTTCTCAGGGAATAATAGTAGACCAATAAGTATTCTACCCACCATTAGCAAGATCATGGAAAGAATAGTATATGAGCAAATACAAAACTATTTCTGTATAAATGACTTGAACACAGCTCATCAACATGCATACAGAAAGGGGCACTCCACAGCTACAGTGCTAACCCAAATGACTTACCTGCGTCAAGAAATTGACGCAGGTAAGATAGTTGGTTCCGTTTTATTAGACTTCAGTGCCGCTTTTGATATTCTTGACCATAGATTATTAGTGAACAAACTGTGCTGTTATGGTTTTGATAAGGGTTCTGTTGCCTGGATCAATAGTTATCTTACAAATAGAAAATACTGTGTGTACTTTAATGGTGGATTTTCAGAAATGAGGGTTATGAGCTGTGGAGTGCCGCAAGGGAGTTGTTTAGGGCCACTTTTATTTTCAATATTTACAAATGATTTACCTTTCATTCTAAACAATGCATCTATTGCTATGTACGCAGATGACTCAACCATTTATTCATCAGCGCTGACACCAAGAGATCTAGAAAAGGTTCTAAATGAAGAGCTAGTGCTGATAAGGAAATGGGTTAACATAAATAAAATGGTACTTAACATAAAAAAAACAAAATGCAAAGTATTACGCTCTAAACGGGGAGGGAGAGTAGAGCCGAAACTGCATCTAAAACTAGACGATAAAGAAATCAAACAAGTCACCGAAGTTTAGCTACTTGGTGTGCTGATTGACAGCCAAATTACCTGGACAAGTCAGATAGATGAAATGCTAAAGAAAATGGGTAGAGGGATGGCTGCAATTAGAAATTGTCAGACATATTTACCAGGATGCCTAATTAAACAATTAATGCAAGCTTTAGTCCAGTGGTTCCCAAACTTTTTTTCAGGGGACCCCCTTTTGGACTTGAGACTGTTTTCGCGACCCCCCGCCCCGCGCGACAGCACCCCCCCCAACTTAGTGCATTAATGTTACTATGCATAATAATAATGTTCTAATTCATTATTATTATTATTATTATCATTATTATTATGCAGTAGTAATCATCACCATTATTATTATTGTTATTTTTAATAATGTTATTATTACTATGTAATATACATCTTCAGAGACAGCCATGTAAATATGCAAATATAGCCTTTTGGCTTAAGTTTTATTATAAAACAATAAAAAAATTATTCATGACAGTCAATGATAAACAGTATCCCCACAACCCATCCCAGAACATATAATATTTTTCACCTTGTAGCAATATATGTATATACCGGTATATTAAAAGAATCCATTAAAAAAAAATCAATACCTCCTCCCTGGCCCACCCCAAAACCATTAGTAGTAAAGCATCAACAATTGGTCAGTAACAATATAACAATACTAACCCAATCCCCACCCCGAAAAGTTTTTTTTTTCAGTGACTTGGGTGTGCTTGCCTTTCTGCACAAAGTTTTTGAAATCTTGGTGACAGCTTTGAGATTGCCACTCTCAGTTCACTTTCAATGTCCAACCTTGACCTGTATTTGTTCTTGATGGAGGCCACTGCAGAAAAGCCTACCTCGCAAAGGTAAGAAGTGGCAAAAGGGAGAAGTATGGACACAGCCTTTCCACCCAGCAACGGATAGTCTTTCTCCACTCCAACCCAAAAGACAGGCAGTGACTTGGCCCTAAACTGCTGTTTTAATCCTATGTCTGAAGTGACGTCAATGAACTGCTCCTGTTCAGCGACACTGAGGTGAGCAGGTGTCCTTCCACTGAAGGGGTCTGTTAGCCATTCGTAGTGTGCCACTGCATCGGTTGTTGGGAAGTATTTTTGAAAATGCAGTTGGAGGGCAGAGATGTGGGACTGAACGCATGTCAAAATGGAGTTCTGACATCCTGTAGTTTCCAGAAAGGCATGCAAGTTCTGAAACGAGTCTGTGTGTCCCTCCTCCAGTCTCTGCCCCCACAGTTCCAGTTTCTTCGAAAAGGACTGCATTTTAGCAGCAAGTTGAGGGATGTGGGTGCTGGGTCCTTGCATCTGGAGATTCAACTCGTTCAATTTCTGAAAAACATCGCTAAGATATGCAAGTGCCAACAGAAAGTGTTCGTCATTGTATCTAGTCGCAAGGGCATGGCCCTCCTCCTCGAAAAAAACGCGAATCTCCTCTCTCAACTCAAACACCCGGCTTAACACTTTCCCACGCGAAAGCCATCGCGCTTCACTGTGGAACAGGACGGCCGTGTGCTTGGAGCCCATCTCTCCGCACAGCGCTGCGAAAAGCCTGGCTTTCACCGGGCGCGTCTTGATGTAATTGACCGTCGCAATTACGTCGGTCATGACAGCATTCAGGTCTGGACTCAGCTGTTTTGATGCAAGCGCTTCGCGGTGAATCATACAGTGAGTCCATTGTACGTTGGGGGACGCACCTTTGATGAGCGCTTGCAGTCCACTGCGCTTCCCAGCCATAGCCTGAGCCCCATCTGTGCACACTCCAACACAACACTCCCATTTCAAATTTGCCCCTCGTATGTAAGTGTCAATCATTCGGAAAAGTTCGTTAGCAGTGGCTCTTGGTTTCAGCTCTTTGCAGAAGAGAAGATCCTCTCTCATGTCACCCGAATCGATGAAACGTATGTACGTGATCAATAATCACTCCTTGTTGCTGTCAGTAGCTTCGTCTACCTGCAGCGCAAACCAAGTGCTAGCACGAACTCGGTCAGTCAGCTGTTCTTCAATGTCCTCAGCCATGTCGTGTATACGCCTGCCGACGGTGTTGTTTGACAGAGGAATTGATTTCAGGCCTAATTTGTTCACTGTTGCCTCGTCTCCCATGGTTCTAACTATTTCAATCACGGCGGGCAGGATCACCTCCTCGCCATCTGTGTGAGGCTTCTTTGCCTGTGCTAACAGGTAGCTAATTGTATATGAGGCGAGCTGTGCATTGGCAGTTGTAGATGCTAATTTCGTGAAAGACCTACGCTGTGCCCGAACTTTTAAAAGCTCTTCTCTAAAAAAATCAATCGGCTTGTTTTTATGTTCGGGGTGTGTTGTCTCCAAGTGGCGCTTTAGTTTGTTCGGTTTTAAACTTTCAACCGCTAGCACCTTCAGGCAGAGAAGGCACTGCGGCCGCTCCTCAGCTCCCACCATCACACTGGTAAACCCCAGTCCCACGAAAGCATCGTCAAACCTCCTTGTCTTGGCTAGGGTCGGTGTCCTCGATGATATGCCGGGTGGTGGCGTCGTCGCAGCAGCAGCAGCAGCAGCAGCCTTTCTTTTTTGACCGAGTGCGAGAAATTTCTCCATCGTGAAATCAACGAGATAGAATTATGGTCGTCGCTGAGGAAAACTGAATCACTGAATTAATCACTGCGGGCCGATTATCAGACTGACGTTCGATGGCGGGACAAACCGACAAATATAGAATCAAAGGGTGGGGTTACAGGGGGTTCTTTTCAAAGGTGGATTTCTCTCTGCAAAGTGGCTGTGCATTAAAAGCCTATTCTGACGCCAGTATTTTAATATAATGTTTCATATAATTATTCGTATATATATATATATATATATATATATATATTTTTTTTTTAATATGCAAACTGGCCCATCTCTCCGCGACCCCCCTGACGGTGCTCCGCGACCCCCAGTTTGGGAACCGCTGCTTTAGTCCTATCTCAGCTTGATTACTGTACAGTCATATGGTCCAACACATCAGAAAACAATCGTAATAAGCTACAGGTAGCTCAAAACAAAGCTGCTCGTATAGTGCTCAACTGCTCATACAGAACTAGAGTATGTGAGATGCTGAATAAGTTGAACTGGCTACCAGTTAAACTTAGGTTACACTACTCTCTTCTCAGCTTTTTAAGAAATATAATAACAGCAAAGAGTCCTGTAAGCCTGTTTAATAGCTTGACATTTTGTTATGATATGCACAATTACTCTACACGTCAGTCATCTGAGAGGAGATTTCTACTGCCTGTCTATAAAACAGGGGCCGGACAGAGAACACTACACTACAGAGCAATGGTAGCTTGGAATTCTCTTCTGCGTTTTTTGGTAAATGAAACGAGTAAAAAACGCGGTTAAAATCAAATTGAAATTGTATTTGGTGATACATGGTGTTAAATAATGTTTTTCTCTTTGTAGAATAATCTTAACCAACTCAAATCAAGTAATGATTTTCATTCCCTCTTTTTTGTTTTTGTTTTTGTTGAATGTTTTTGTTCTTGTTGTATGCTGTGTGAATGCATGCTTTTATGTTAAATAAGACATGCAATTTGGAATTTTTGACCTCAGGAAGAACAGCACTCATCTGTGTATGAGATTGCGCCTGTTAGGGCTGATGGCAGCTGCCCACCCTGTGGTCCCCCTGGGTCTGCTTTTTATGCGCAGACTCCAGCGGTGGTTTGCTCGCCAACGGTTGGACCCCAGGAGACACAAGCTCAGGGTGCTCCTCGTTCCCCGTTCGGTGTCGCCAGACCTGGAATATTGAAAAAAACTAAAATAAATAAACCCAACCTTCTCAGAGGTGTTCCCCTGGGCAGGGTGGCGTCCTACGTAGTGGTCTTCACGGACGCCTCGTTGACGGGTTGGGGAGGAACGTGCCTCTCTCACTCGGTCGGAGGCGAGTGGCGCACGCCCCCTGCAGCACACATAAATGTGTTGGAGCTCGACGCTGTGAGGAAAGTTGTTGTTGCATTTCTTTCACCTGGTGCGCGGCCGCCACGTTCTGATCAGGACAGACAGGGGGGAGTCCGCTCCCCTGCTCTCCACCGAAAGGCGGTCGAGCTCTGGCTTTGGGCTCATCAGTATCTCCTCAGTCTGAGAGCCCTGCATATCGTGGGCGCCCAGAACTTTGGGGCGGACCTCATGTCTCGCGAACATCCCGACATTGTCAGACTGATCTGGCAGAAGTTCAGGACGGCGCAGGTGTACCTCTTCGCGTCCAGGGAGAACACGCACTGCAGGTGGTGGTTCTCCCTCAGCCCTCGGGATCTTCCCCCGTTGGGGGTAGATGCGGTGGCACACACACCTTGGCCGCGGGCTCTCTTGTATTAGTTTCCCCCGCTCCAGCTGATCCTTCCTCTTCTGGAACGGGTCAGACAGGAGAGACTTTCCCTGATAATAGTGTCCCCGGAGAACCGTTCAGCTCTGTGGTTTCCAGAGCTGGCTGCGCTCTCGCGGTCGGCGCCGTGGCCGGTACCGTTCAGGCCGGATGCGCTTTCACAGGCCCACGGGACGGTGCACCATCCGCCCGATGTCTCGGGACTGCTGTTGGTTTGGCTCCTGAGAGGTTGATCCTGCAGGGCAAAGGTTTGCCTGAGACGGTTATCAACACTATTCAGAATGCTCGTGCGCCTTCTACTTCTTCCCTCTATGCGGCGAAGTGGTGCGCCTTCTCTAATTGGTGTGACAGGAACCACGCTGTCCCATCTCAATGCGAGGTGGGAAGCGTGCTTTAGTTTCTGCAAAAATTATTGGAGAAAGGTTTGGCCTTCTCCACTATCAAGGTCTATGCGGCAGCCGTTTCGGCTGGCCATGCAGGCTGTGATGGTGGACCGATCTTCAGCCATCCACTGGTCAAGAGATTCTTGCGTGGGGCTAGACGGGTTAGGCCTGTTTCACGCATGCTTACACCATGCTGGGATCTCCCCACCGTGTTGCGCGGATTGTCCAGGGATCCTTTCGAGCCTCTTTCTCAGGCCCCTTTGGATGCCCTGTCCTTTAAGACGGCGCTCTTGTTGGCCTTGGTTTCTGCCAAGCAGGCCGGTGAGCTAACCGCTCTGTCTGTCAGCCCGAGTTGCTTGTTGCTAAACGAGGACAGCTCCTTGGCGTTGCTCAGACCTAATCCTGCGTTCCTCCCGAAGAACATTAATAGTTATTTTCGGTCGAGGGTGTCATGGCCACTGTTGTGGTGCTGTGTATTCTGCCCCTGTGTTGGCCACGCCCCCTGTCTGTCTCTGCCTTGCCTGCCACTCAACTGCTCACACCTGGCCTGCATCGTCTCATCAACTCCCCTACAAATACACCTGGTTTCCCTGCAGTCATCGCCAGATCGTACTTCGTGTTACTGTGGTAGTTACTCGTTCCTGGCTCCAGTGTATCTCTCTAGTGTTCTCTCTTGTGCCTCACCTTTGTTTTCTCTCACCTATAGTTTTTTGATCGTCACCTCCAGCTTGCAGTCTTCACTCCCTCCAGCCCGATACGCCCCACTCCAACCAACCTCCTGCTTCACTCCTAGCTGAACTAAATAAACCTGTTCACAGTCACTCGAACTCCTGTCCTGTCTCTGTGTTCTGCTCTTGGGTCCAGCAGCGGAGTCTTTACAGACTCACTTTTTTCTCTCTTGATCATTGCCTTGCTTGATCTAGGACAGTGGTTTTCAAACTGTGGGGCGCCAGAGTTCTTCAGGGGGGGCGCGACGTGAGAAAAAAATAAACCCGAAAAAAAACCTGAAAGACGATGATTCAAATCATCAGTCGTATTTCAACTGTAGAAGTAACATAACTAAATCAATTTTCAACCGTTTATCTTCGTGCAAACCATTTAACAAATCTACACACTTGTATCTTCAATAATATCTAAACAGAATTTCGATATCATTTAAAATGTCTTCAGAATCACAGTTTTAGTTTCATACTGCTTCGTTTTCAGCTGTTTTCATTGAAGACGTCAGCCCATTCTGATACACCTACTTCTAGACATCGTAAGTAACTCATTCCTTTTTCAACCGTTTACCATCGTTCAAACCATTAAACAAATCTACACACTTGTATCTTCAATTCTATCGAAACGGAATTTTGATAGCATTTATACTTTTTTCAGAATCACAGTCTTAGTTTCAAACCGGCGTCGTTTTCAGTTGCTTATAATAATTTAGGTCACCATAGCAACGCCGGTAAACAAACCCCGCCGAATGGTCGCATCTCTGGGGGACTCTCTAAATTGACGCCACTTCGACCTGGGCGGGGCTTTACGTCCTACGTCACTCGCTATGGGTGTGTGCATGTGTGCGCGTAGCCGTTTGTCTCAGGGATCTGTGCACGAACTCTCTTGTGTCGAACGCGATGGGGGGTATGTGACATTCCTACAGTCTGTGATGATAGGCTATATTTCTACAAATGACTTTCTATTACTAGCGATTATCATGACGAAACAACACAAACTAAGCTAACATTAGACTATAGCCACACCAGATAACGCAATACCAGCTAACCCTAACTCTATCTATTAGCTTACTAACATTAGACTATAAAGCAAACACTTTTGGCGGGTAAAGGGGAAACTGACTTCAAAAAGTCAACACTGTCAATGGTGAAATTGTCCAGATAATTAGATTAACATTAATCTTTACTCTTTTTCTCGAACATCTTATAGATCCACCCTGGGTACCGTCGTATTTTAAAATAATAAATACAAGCAATGGATACATTTCTGGATTTGTCCAGACTCAAAAAGAATTGGAGATTCTGCTGGAGGTCCACTCAAGGGCCACAATGACATCGTTTGTCAAATGGTAGGTGTAAGACCAGAGTGTGATGTATGAAGGAAAAGGCATTTGATGGATGGTTTGTGTTGTGTGTATGTTTTTTTTAATTCCATTAACATTGAGAAGAACAAATAAGCAAATATTCATTCTAATAAATAATAATGTAGCCTAATGAAGTTTGGGTAATTATAAAAGGCCCTTTCATATTATCCTACTATAGGTCTGAACACATAAAAGATGGCACCAAAGAGAGGCATCTATGGCAGGTGGAGGATTTCAATGAAGACACCCCTCTATGTGTAAAGAAAAGAATGGTCCTTGCTTGTCAGCATGGCATAGCTCGACAGAAAAAAGAAAAGGTACATTGGTAAACAGTATAGTAAACAAACCCTCCTGTCTGGACCCCCAAATCAGAGAAACTTTGGTCTGTGGGTCCTGTAGACTTATAATTGAACACCCCTGATCTAAAGTAACACACACTCACACACCCCTGTTACTTTAGATCAGCGGTGTTCAATTATAAGTCTACAGGGTCCACCGACCAAAGTTTCTCTGATTCGAGGGTCCAGACAGGCACAGGTCAACTGTTCAAATTACATGAAAAACAGAATTACATAACATTTTGTGGATTTAATAATTTTTTGCTGCAATGTCTTCAGTTTTAATGGATGTCTAATAGGTGCAGGCCTATGCAAAATCTACACCTGACTTGTCTTGCACTTGTACAACTTGAAAACCGACATTGTATTGAAAATCTCATTATTTATCTTGTCTAGGAGAAACGTTCAGCAGAGCATGTATACACAAAAAAACGTTTTCATGTCCAAAATGGGAAGAAGTTGGACTGCCCAGCTAAACTTTTCATTCGGCATGTGCTGAGGTAAGCTTTTTTCAACCGCTCTGTCTCCTTTGCAGGAGAAATCCAGTGTGAATCGATCAATAGTGAAAGTGATCCGATTGATCAATATTATCAATCAGACCATGGGGTAGATTAATTTTTGCTTGCTTGTTTGTTTTGCTTTTTAGATATGACTCATTCAGTGTGAGAGGGGATGCCACAAAGTCCCATAAAGAAGACGCTATGAGAAATCTTAAGATTGCACTTCAAAACTCAGAAAACCCACCAACCTCTACATTCATTCATCTAAAAATTCCTCTATTGGAAGTTCACAATCATACAATTGGAGCAGGATCCTGTTTTTCAAGACCGATCCATCCAAAAATAAAAAATCTAATTCAGGTGATGGTCGGACAAGGGATAACTAATATAGCTTTCGTGAAGAGAGCCTTGAAGCAGTATGTGCTAAAGGACTTGTGTGGAGAGGATCTCCAGCGGCCGCACAACAACGATGAAGCATATTTTCCATCGAACACAACTATCCAGAATCACATTCACATGGCATTAGTGGCTGGTCGTTACTCTGCGCTGGATCAGGAGAATCTTGCAAAGAAAGTGGCAGAATGGAAGGGTGAAGATGAGGGCAATCGTTTCTTCTTTAGGAAATGCACAAATGGAGGAGATGAACATCTAGAGCATCAGTTTCTTTTCATACATCAGCACCACAAACAAATACAGCTCCTGCAGCGATATGGGGAAATGGTTCTTTTGGATGCCACATACAAAACCTCAAAATATTCCATGCCACTGTTTTTTTTGGTTGTTCGAACCAATGTTGGCTACAAACCTGTAGCAGAGTTTGTATGTGAGAGTGAAAGTACAAAGTCCATTGCAGAAGCACTGGACATCTTGAAGACATGGAATCCTCAGTGGACTCCAAAGTACTTCATGGCAGATTACAGTGAGCAAGAGATCCAGGCCCTCGCCCAAGTGTTCCCCACTGCAGTAACACACCTATGTGCATTCCACAGAGAGCAGGCCTGGCTCCGCTGGACTAAAGATGGTGAGATCTAGTAACGTGCAGAGATTGTATTGGAATCTTGTGTTTTTTGCAACGGAAACAGTGAATACTGCCTGTATGACCAAATTATTATGATTGTAGGAAAAAACAAGCTTGCCGACAGGGAGCAGAGAGACCTGTTGACACTTCTACGCAGTATTGCTTGGGCCAGGACAGAGGAGAGCTGTTTGTTAGCAATAGGGACATTTACTATCTAAAGACAATCAACAAGTGATGACGTATGTTGAGCAGAGATGGCTTGCCATCAAAGAGGTTAGACATTGTCATTGATTAAATGTGTGGGGGGGGGGGGGTCTAGCTCAATTGCTGTAAGTGTGGTGTGTGTTTGTGTATGTGTTGTGTAATGTGTTAGGATGTGTGTATATGTTTTGAAGAGTGGATGTGTGTAGTGACAGTATAGTCTGTATGTGAATATTAGATATAATTGTTATGTATGTAATTATTTGATATAATTGTTGTCATCACTGTTTGTTTTTTTTGTTTGTTTTTTTCCAGAAATGGTGCAGAGCCTATGCGCCAGAGGCATTTAATGTGTCAGTCACCACCAACAATGGAGTTGAAACCATGAATAAAAATCTGAAGGCATTCTACCTGAAAATCTCAGGTACTGGGACTCTCTCTTCTCTACTGGGAACAGTTGTTCGAGAATGTATTCCTGACAAAATGAAAGGGTACGAGCGGCTGAATTACAATCAATCCACAAGCCACAAGAGCTACAATGAGGATGTACCAGAGCACCTCAAAAACCGACCAAGAGATGTGGTCCTCCACTGCTTGAGAAGCATCAGTTCTGCTTCCCATTTCACTGCTCAAGATGTTGTGGATAAAGGTGATGGTACATGCCTAGTAAGAAGTGAGCAATCTCCCCTCTTTTACTCCGTCAACCTTAGAGGGCCGTTGTGTGAGTGTGGTGCATTTCAAGATTCTTACCTACCATGCAAGCACATGATTGCCATTTTTAATTTCACCAACTACTCATGGGATTTTCTCCCTTCAACGTACACAATGTCGCCATATCTTACCCTCGATACCTTCGAGGATGGAGGAGGAGAGAGGATGCTGGATGGAGGAGAGAGGATGCTGGATGGAGGAGAGAGGATGCTGGATGGAGGAGAGAGGATGCTGGATGGAGGAGAGAGGATGCTGGATGGAGGAGAGAGGATGCTGGATGGAGGAGAGAGGATGCTGGATGGAGGAGAGAGGATGCTAGACGGAGGAGGAGAGAGGATGCTAGATGGAGGAGGGGAGAGGATGCTGGATGGAGGAGGAGGAGAGAGGATCCTGGATGGAGGAGGAGGAGAGAGGATCCTGGATGGAGGAGGGGAGAGGATGCTGGATGGAGGAGGAGAGGATGCTGGATGGAGGAGGAGGAGAGAGGATCCTGGACGGAGGAGGAGGAGGAGAGAGGATCCTGGATGGAGGAGGGGAGAGGATGCTGGATGGAGGAGGGGAGAGGATGCTGGATGGAGGAGGGGAGAGGATGCTGGATGGAGGAGGGGAGAGGATTCTGGATGGAGGAGGGGAGAGGATGCTGGATGGAGGAGGAGGAGAGAGGATGCTGGATGGAGGAGGAGGAGAGAGGATGCTAGATGGAGGAGGAGAGAGGATGCTGGATGGAGGAGAGAGGATGGTGCAAGGTGGATGCAGAGGAGAAATCATGGTAGACAGATTAAGGATCAAATCGGCACAGGTTGCAATGAGAGAAAAACTGAAGAAGTTAACGGATGACTCGTATTTGTGTGATGATTTGGAGACTTTACAAAAAATTACTGTAGCTCTGGACAATATGACAAAAACAATTGAACAACTGTGCAAGAGAGACAATGGACTGATGGTTAATAAACTGGATGACATTGTTATGTTGAAAAAAAATGATCTAAGGGCACTGCCAGTTAGAAAGCACAAGTCAAAACTGTCCAGAAAACGAAAATGGACCCAAGGTACAGTATGTTATGTTTTTGCTTATAATAATTGCTTATACTATTTGTTAAAATGCAAACATGTCAAAACGGCAATGACTCTGTTCTCCACCATACCTGACCCCTGCATGCTTAATACTTGCCTTCCACTCCAGGGTTCCTTCTGCTCATTATAATTTACTGTCCTCTTTTACATGTTTTATTTGTACAGCTCCCTTGTCGCCCCTAATTCAACATTGCGGGGACACTGGCGAGACACTGGGCCACAGCTCTTCTGCTTACCTGCACCCAAAATCCTGAGGATGCCATGGAGCTCGGCAAAAAAATCCCTAGCTAACCCTAAATATTTATATTAAACCATTTTGCAACAGGCTGGTGTGTCTTATTGCTTCCCACGTCTGCGTCTGCATCTTTCCCACTCCTGGCTAATAGTTTCAGCTTTTGTACTGTATATCAGAAATGATCACCCTGTACCACACTGCTGACTTGTTGATGTTTTGTGAGCACTCACGCATTTCTCTAGGTATCTTAAGTTTCCTACTGGAGTCATCAAAACTTTGGACTTTGTGTTATTGTAAGAAATATTGTGTTGCCAAAACACTTAGTGTCTTACCCTTACCGTTACCCTAACCTTAACCCCAGTAACATTTCTTCATAATAAACTAAAAGTTACGCAAAATGGCATGCAAACATCCAGTCCAATATGAAAGAAAAAAGCTAGCTTCATTAAGGAATCAAACCCCTTATTCCTGTGTTAATGAGTTGTTCTCTGACCACTAACCCATCAGGTCTTAGTACATGTGATTCAAGAGTTAACCACTTGACAATCTTTAAACTTCGGTTGCCTAGAAATTGTAAAGACAGTGATGTGTGTACATTGTGCGAGTATCCGTCACTCGCGATGTGTGTGCAGTCCAAAATGAAAGAAAAAACCTTGCATCACTTGGGAATCGAACCCCCAATCAGCAGTCTTTAAACGTTGGTCGTTGGTAACTGTAAACAAAGAGATTGCATTTTGTTTAACTGCTAACTAACAAACGGATGTATGCGTTCACTGCACAAAGATTATGGAAATAAAAGACCACTTTTCCATCAGAAAAATCATCGGAACAGTTATTACCAACCCATAGACGCTATCATCAGAACCGTTATTACCAACCCATAGACGCTAAAAGCCAAAAGGTTTCTCACATGCACACCCATCGCGAGTGACGGCTACGCGCACAAAGAGATCGCATTTTGTTTAACTGCTAACTAACAAACGGATTTATGCGTTCACAGAACAAAGATTATGGAAATAAAAGACCACTTTTCCATCAGAAAAATCATCAGAACCGTTATTACCAACCCATAGACGCTATCATCAGAACCGTTATTACCAGCTTTCTCACATGCACACCCATTGCGAGTGACGGCTACGCTCACACATGCACACCCATAGTGAGTGACGTAGGACGTAAAGCCCCGCCCAGGTCGAAGTGGCGTCAATTTAGAGAGTCCCAATCTCTGGACTGAAATGTACTTCAAATGTATTTAAAAAAGGTTTAGCTAAAACATGCTTAGATAAAGTTGTTAAATTGTGTTGTTTAAAAACGTAAAAAGATGTTGTAATGTTTCAGAAATATGTTTAAAAAATATGTTAAAATATTTGTTTCAAATGTTTCAAAAATATGTTCCAAATGTTTTAAAATTATGATCGGAGATGTTTGAAATTTGTAAAATAATTAAAATAGCTTTCAAAACAGGTATTTAGAAAAAAATTGGGGGGGGCTCAGCTGAATTTTTTTCTCTGAGGGGGGGCTCACTCTCTCACACTTTGAAAACCCCTGATCTAGGAGGAATTCGTTTTTTATTAAGCTGTTGTGTTTTACGCTTCCTTGGCTTTTTGAGTCTTAACGTGCTCTGGTGACTTAAGTCGTTTTGACTGGGGTCCAGCAGGAGTACATTGATCGGGCTCCGCTCGCAGCTTCACCTTAGCCCATAAAGCGAAGCCTAGACGGCGTAGCCTACATGAAATAGAACGATAGTTATGTTATTATAACTCTAGTTCTATGATGGTAGGCGTAGCCGTCTAGTTTCCCACCTGCTGTACCCTCCAAATGCTGAAAGAAAGTGTGGAGGATGAGCGACGGTATACACCGCCTTATATAGACACGATACCGTGGGAAATGTGGGCGGTGCCCACGCTGATTGGTGCATAGTTTGAAATTTTCAGCCCATAAGGCGATATCATAGAACTAGAGTTATAATAACATAACTATCGTTTTCAGTACAATCCCTGCAAACTATATATCATTCTTGGTTAACTTCCCAGGTGGTTTCCATCAAAATATTTTATATTTTCATGTTGGTGATTAATCAGAATTGAGTTGAAATAAAACATTTTATTCAGACAAAGCACAAACTGCAAAAACAATCTTCAAAATTACAAAAAAGGGGCAATATAAAACTGAGCAGCTCAGACGAGAGAGAGAGATATTAATGGGCTTATAAACATTAAAGATGAACTGAACTGAAATTTGAAGTTTAGTTGATATAACAGATGTATTGTCTGCCTTCTCATTGGTACAATAACAAAAAAATGGCTGGACTTGCTAAAAGGGATTCAATTGTATGGTGAAAGCGTTACCATGTTGGATTTCAACAATCAGCTACGTCACTGGCATGGTAACCTACTCGTACTCTGTGGCTCTACTAGCTATAGCAGGTAATGAGTCAGGCTCTGAGGCTCACTGAAATGGCTACGGAAAAGCAAACAACCAGGTCTACAGGAGGATCATCTTATTGCATTGCCCCTGGCTGCAGTAATGAATTATATAGGGCCAAGGCAGCTGGGGTAATCATACATTTCCACAGGCTACCTTTGCATAGGAAACCAGCCCCTGTCATGTCAATCTCCATAAGCTAGCACTCCGACCATAAATTGTATAAACTATTACTCCGACGATATCACAGATCTATGTTTCCAAGCTAATTAAACCACGGCGGGTCTGTAAACAGAAGTTCCACAAATGTCCCTTTCTACTCACCCTGATGTTCGCCGACCAGCCGATTGCTGATGCAGAGAGAGTTAAAGGCCCACTATGCAACTTTGGGCATTTCTTCGCTGTTTTCTTGGTTTTGGCACGCACATTTCTCTACACAGCGCCCCCTACAGCTTCGTAGTAGATATTTCACAATACTGTCGTAACAACTCGTTGACGACCCTTCCCCATGCACTTCTACGCGAGCCATGTGCATTTGTTTTCAAAGAAGCTGGCGAATGCGTGGAGCCATGTCCGAAGTAGATGTTCATAAAGTGTAGGCAAGGTTATACATTTTTAAAAGGGTGTATTTGTATTGCAATAAACATAAATCCATCCTTTTTTATAGTTGACGGGGAGAATTTATATCCTAGATTATAATTGTTTTATCTTAGGTTGAACAGAACAATCAGTGTAAGAGGTTTGGCCAACATAATAATCTAAATAAACAAGAACCTGGATTCGGGGATTCAGTCTGTATCTGGGGGACGAGACAGACGAACAGCAAAACACCCATGGAAACAAAGGTGTTTATATGGTTGCAACCAAGCAAGCTAGAAACATACAGGACTCACAACAAAATGGTCGAGAAAACAATTTTTACAGGGCTCACAACAAAATGGTTGAGCAAACACATTTGTACAGAGACTATCAACATCAAGAATACCACGAAGACAAAGGCCACCCAAGGGTACTTTCAATTTCAAAAGCAACACGGCCGAGTCGGCGTCTGATTTGCAGTCTTCTTTTTCTTTCAGTTCACGCTATTCCTGAACAGCTTGCCCAACGTTTACTCGTGTCTGGCCTCTCTGCCGGTCAGTCTCCCTTTTCTCTTCTTCTGTTCCTCCGACATTGGGTTTCTCTGTCTCTTTTTAGTCGGCTGATCTATGATGAATATAACAATCCCTTAGTGACTTGTGTTTATATCGAGCCGGTTCCGTGTTTGGGGGTCTGTGCCGTAAAGCAATTCGTTACTTCGCGAGACCCAAGACTCCCGCGAGAGTGGGCGGCGGGTCGCCGGCAGAAACATATTCCTTTTCTCCGCCAAGATGCGCAAGGGTGAGTCGAAACAACGAACAATCGAACAAAAATGTATAATAGAACCATCGCAATGACTCTTAGCCTGTTATATTAAGGTAAATCAAGCCAAAAAAGTTGCATAGTTCCCCTTTCACTCGTGTCTGATCTCTTTTCTGGTCCATTCTTCTTTTGTTCCAGCGACGGTCGCCTCTTGGGTCCCTTATCAGTCGATTGATCCATGATGAATGCAACAATTGCCTCGCAACTGGCTGTTTATATCTAGCCGGTGCCATGTTTGGGTGTGTGTCTGTGCCGTAAAGCATTTTCGAAACTACAATCTGACTACATTTTCGATGATACTTCCGCTGCGTCACATCCGGATTGTGTCAGTCCGAACAGAGCAAGTTGCATATGCGCTTTTTCACTGGAGAGGCGACATGGGTAAATGACACACCCACCAATCGACCCAGAAATGGATGCAGAACCATCAGCATAACTCTCAACCTGCATACTTAATGTAATTTTGGCTAAAAAAGTTGCATAGTGGGCCTTTAAACTCAAAGAAGAAGTTTCATAGTAAAATGTATCTGTGCAATATCTATCTGTGTAATATCCATCAACATCCACCAGAAAGTAAACCGCCAACATCCACCTAAAGTAAACGTGACACTCGTGAATCCGCCTCGCATCTATGCTCATCGGTGGGTGTATCTCCCAAAGTGCATCTAACATGTCTTTCAGGTCCCGTCGATTTTCTTGTGAAACCATGTCTTTAATAACCACGTTATTAGGCAGATAATAACCCTTGTTCTTTAATAGGTCCATGGTCCCAGGGTGGTTTCAATTAAAACCGGACCTATGCGGTTTTTTTGTATTCTTTTTTAAGCTTTAAATACAGCACCTGGGTCTATTTAATTACTAACTGTACATTAAAAGTATTTCGACTCAATCTAAAAGGTTAAACAACTACTATATCCTCCTCGACTTGAATGTTTTCATACAGCACGCAGGCTGGATGCGCGCAGGCTTGATGCGCTCCACTTTTTTTTGTGGAGAACCAGCCCCTTGAAGGTAGGCCTACTACAGAGATTGTACAACTCGTTGCGTTTCCGCAATGAATCTGTCTTTACGGAGATATTCCTGAATCGCATCAAAGGAAAACTGAGGGGGAATGATCATTTTCGCCTCGTTACTAGGTTGCTATTTATGGGGCGCTCCAGTGTCTCCTCTCGGACGTCCCTTAGAGAGAGCATGGCCACTTCCAAAACCTCTCTCGCCGCACAGCATCCGAAATGCCCTATGCATGGTTATGCCACCTAATCCCACCATTAGATGGTCAAGGTTGACCGGGACCTCTCGTTAGCAGACGATTCAATGGCAGTGTCCATGCTCCGGCAGCACCCACACGCACACCAGTCACACCCACACGATCCGAAGGTGGAGCTGGAGCCTGAAATTGATCCCTCTCCACCGGGTGGCAGTCGGGCACTACAGGCATGTCCCTCACAGGCTCAAACGCGTAACCAGCCTCATTAAAATCACTATTTTCCGCCGTGGAGTGTAGAAGACTTTCGCGTGTCTGCAGCAACGACCTAGTCGTACCATGCCATTGACGTCATCGGCTCTCTGATGCTAGAAGACACATTTTCTTTTGTAGCAAAAAAAACCAACTAAATATTGATTTTTAAAAAAAAGAAATGTGTCCTTTTTTTATAATAGTCATAACTAACACGTTATCGATGTTGATTATTTCAGTTCAGTTCATCTTTAAGGCTGATTCATCTAAAAATGTTTTACACAAATAACTAATTTAGGCAGCATTTTCTTTATATGTAGGCCATTGCAATGATTGAAACAAAAATATTATGTACTAATTTTGATACAATGTGTTCGATATTTTTGAGCCCATTGAATTCATTTATTTAGGAATTGTAGGTGTGCTGCCCCCTACCCTACCCACAGCGCCTTGCCGGGGTCGACAGATAACTCCTCTCCCCAACAAACCACGCAGACATGTCCAAGTTTCCTCTTTATGGTTGCTTGAAGTACGGTAAAACAACGATGTTTTCCGAGACTAACTTATAGCTGGAGAAGTAGCATAAGACGAGGGAGCACCTTGTGTTCCGATTGTGTGTGTAACTGTTACTGAGCGTGCAGCTGGTGGTAACCATGATGTCAAAGTAAGGATATTACTTTTTTGGGTAGCCTAGTTAAGCAACGCATTACATTTAAAATATCGGTAACTACACTGCTTTACTAGTCTATAGTAACGCGCTTTCCTGCGTTACCCAAGCCGTGTTTGCCTGCGTGTAAAGTTCTGGGGCCGTATTCACAAAGCATTTTATCTTACCGCTCCTATCTCGTGCTAAAACATTATTTTACGTAGGAGTTTTTTCTTAAAAGTTATTCACAAAGCCGCTGAGACCTACTCTTACTAAGGATAAATCACAAAGAGTGAACTAAGAGTGACGCGCCGTTGCTATGGATTACGTCAATTCTCATGCACGAGTTTAGAAGCAGTCAGTTCGGTGATTGGTTGTTCAGACGAGCCCACTGAATCACCGAAAAACAAGGAAATAGCCTAGGCTAGAAATGAATTCCTATTAAGTAGTTATAGTGCAGTTAGCAGAATACACGCATGATGACAATTTTGTGCAGACCACAATAATGACGTTGTAGCCTGCACATTCAAGAGAGAGAGAAAGCAAACAATAAAAATACGTAAAATTTAAAAGAAAATAAATGTTATGAACTACACAAGTGTTGACTGATTTGTGCCAAGTTGTTTACCTAAAATGTGTTTTCAAAGTGATCCCTAAATGCCAGTCCACTCGGTTCCACACAGCCAAATTCATTGTCATGTTGATCGCCATCATCATCATCATCGTCTGGCTGTGGAATGTTCCTCCGCTTGCAGAGGTTGTGTAGAATGGCACATACAGTAATGACTGTGCTTGCCCTCTCTGGGGTG
The DNA here is from genome assembly GCF_031168955.1 of Gadus macrocephalus. NCBI lineage: Eukaryota > Metazoa > Chordata > Actinopteri > Gadiformes > Gadidae > Gadus > Gadus macrocephalus. The sequence continues at coordinate 23,448,562 of NC_082396.1, forward strand.
AGGCGTATTTCGCCGTGGAGGACATGAACCGACGTTTCATCTGCCCAATTCCTCTCTCCACAACATTTCGTGTTTGTGTGCTCTAGCATATATGCAAGAAATCAGTAAACAATAATAAATATGGATTCAACAAATAAAAGGCGTCAAAGAGCCAATACGATGTGTTTTACACATAGGACTAAGCGTAATCTGCGTAATCACTTACATGTTATACTTTAACTGTGCTCCCGGTTGTGGATTGAGGTAGGGTGTCTAGAGCCACGTCTTGCATGGATAGTCACTGTCTCCCAGCAAGTGACACCCAACTGGTACATCTCAAAAAGATGCCTCAGACCGCTCTCCATTAAAATGCGCGAAACATGGGTAGCTGAAGATCCAGGCCACTTTGCAACAACATCCAGTAGGCTATGTTAAAATTTGCATCAAAAACAACCTGCGTGTTGATGGAATGCACTTTCTTCCTATTGACGAACACGTCCTCGTCTTTTGATGGCGCAATTATTTTTATGTGCGTCCCGTCAATAGCACCGACCACACCGGGCATACCTGCAATTGCCATGAAGTTTGCTTTGATCCTGTGTAATTGTTGAATGTCCAAAAGAAAGTTTATGGCACGGCTGACTGATGGTTGCGATATATTTAAATCGTCGGCATTGCAAAGTTGCATTTCCCCTGTTGCTAAATAACGTAGTGTGGCCAAACATTTTATTTCGGGACTAATCTGATTATTCCTGTTAGTCGGGGATGTTATTGCATTGCGATTAACTCCACAACAAGTTTAATACCCTAACATTTCGTCTCGCAGGCATTTACGATTCTTTGTGAATAGGTCTTACTGAGTTAGGAGTCCTCTTGAGGACTTTTAAGCTCTCCTAGACTTAGGTGCTACTTTTAGGCCTAAAATACTTTGTGAATTGCTCTTAGTGAAAAAAGTTAGGAGTCCTAAATTTAAGAGTGACACGCCCATTATTTTTAGGAGTTACTCCTAAATTCGCCAGTTAGGACCTACTTTTAGCCCTAAAATCCTTTGTGAATACGGCCCCAGGTTCATTCAGCCTTTGGACCACATAAAGTAACAGCATGTGCAGGGCTCTAAAGTGCGACCAATTTGGTCGCACATGCAACCTAATTTCTCAATGGTGCGACTAAAAAAAATCAGAGGTCGCACCGGTGCAACCAGCTGTTCAAAAAGAAAAAACCTCCAAGATAACCACCATTGCATGTCTTCGTGATATTATATATACAAATATTATATTATATACTATTATATTATATATAGAGCTGCAAACGGTATATATAGAGTCGCAAACGGTAACATTCACTTTATCCTCCATGCTGCAGTTCACCCCGGACTGAACTGCACTGAGTTTGACGGTTGAACGCTGATTGGCTGTTACGTTACACATGTGACTCAGTGGCCACACTGTTGAACGCGGATTGGCTGTCATCACGCGAAATTTGCGTCAAAGTTCAAATATTTCAACTCGAGCGAATTTGTTGCACCACAAATCCTCGTGAACGCGCTCGCCTGTGCATGCTGCACGGCGAAAGTGTTGCGCGATAAATCAAAACTTGTCGCCGGTTTTCTCTCGCAAAAAATTCGCCCGATACGCGTCTATACGTTCACTTTGTATGGGATCCTGTCGCCCCGTCGGGTTTGGTGTGAACACACAGTTTAGACAGAGAGAGTGGATGTGGAGGAGTGTGACCAGACATCCCCGTTTTGGGTGACCTGTCCCCGGTCATAAATGGTATGTTGTGTATGAACTTATTTATCGTGTGTGTGTGTGTGTGTGTGTGTGTGTGTGTGTGTGGTAACGTTAAAGTAAGTTGTTTATCTGAACTGAAGACCTAACGTAACGTTATAAAAGTCAGTGGACGTTAACATTATGAAAATGTTTTCATATCTGTCATTAGTGACGCTGTAACGTTAACGTTAGCATGAGATTACCAGATGATGACATTGTATGTGGCTCTGTTTTGGAAGAGGGGGAGGTGGAAGACTGCTTTGGTAACATATGATTTTCCTGTAGGCATAGGAACATGAGACTGTTAAAAATAATAAATAATAAATCAATGGTTGATAGTTGTGTGTGTTAGGCTAACTTCTGTATTTTGTGTCGGGCTGTGTGGGTAACTAATGACTGTAGTAGTTATAAATGCAGACCATCTGATTAGCTGATGCCCTGAGTCATGTAGCCTATAATATTAATATACTCATATGTTTTGACTTGGTCATTATTATTAATTAAATCTTGATGATATTTACGATATTTATTTATGATAATATTTAATGATTTTTCACAGCGTGTTTCACGGCATGTGACTGCAATTGAGGATAGTCCATAAGACATAGAGCCATGAGATGTTCAGTTTGAAGTTTCAGTTTAAAACACTTGCACTTTTAATTTAGATTTTCTTTTTATTTCATTTATCTTGAGATGTTTTTAGTTAGATTTCAGCTCAGTGAAGCACTTTAAGCACCGACATTTTTCAGTGAAATTACCTTTCTTGTGCAAACATTCAAATAAAGAACTTTATGTTGACCAGGGGCCGTATTCACAAAGCATTTTATCTTACCGCTAGGAGTGCTCCTAACTCGCGCTAAAACATTTTACGTAGGAGTTTTTTCTTAAAAGTTATTCACAAAGCCGCTGAGACCTACTCTTACTAAGGATAAATCACAAAGAGTGAACTAAGAGTGACGCGCCGTTGCTATGGATTACGTCAATTCTCGTGCACGAGTTTAGAAGCGGTCAGTTCGGTGATTGGTTGTTCAGACGAGCCCACTGAATCACCGAAAAACAAGGAAATAGCCTAGGCTAGAAATGAATTCCTGTAGTTATAGTGCAGTTAGCAGAATACACGCATGATGACAATTTTGTGCAGACCACGATAATGACGTTGTAGCCTGCACGTTCAAGAGAGAGAGAAAAGCAAACAATAAAAATACGTAAAATCTAAAAGAAAATAAATGTTACGAACTACCCAAGTGTTGACTGATTTGTGCCAAGGTGTTTACCTAAAATGTGTTTTCAAAGTGATCCCTAAATGCCTGTCCACTCGGTTCCACACGGCCAAATTCCTTGTAATGTTGATCGCCATCATCATCATCATCATCATCATCATCGTCTGGCTGTGGAATGTTCCTCCGCTTGCAGAGGTTGTGTAGAATGGCACATACAGTGATTACTGTGCTTGCCCTCTCTGGGGTGAGGCGTATTTCGCCGTGGAGGACATGAAACCGACGTTTCATCTGCCCAATTCCTCTCTCCACAACATTTCGTGTATGTTTGTGTGCTCGCAAAGAGCCAATACGATGTGTTTTACGCATAGGACTAAGCGTAATATGCGTAATCACTTACATGTTACACTTTAACTGTGCTCCCGGTTGTGGATTGAGGTAGGGACGGGTGTCTAGAGCCACGTCTTGCATGGATAGTCACTGTCACCCAGCAAGTGACACCCAACTGGTACATCTCAAAAAGCTGCCTCAGACCGCTCACCATTAAAATGCGCGAATCATGGGTAGCTGAAGATCCAGGCCACTTTGCAACAACATCCAGTAGGCTATGTTAAAATTTGCATCAAAAACAACCTGCGTGTTGATGGAATGCACTTTCTTCCTATTGACGAACACGTCCTCGTCTTTTGATGGCGCAATTATTTTTATTTTTTATAAATTATATATATTTTTTTATAACTTATAATTTTTTATAACATTTTATTTCGGGACTAATCGTATTATTCCTGTTAGTCGGGGATGCTATTGCATCGCGCATTAACTCCACAATAAGTTGAATACCCTAACATTTCGTCTCGCAGGCATTTTAAGATTCTTTGTGAATAGGTCTTACTGAGTTAGGAGTCCTCTTGAGGACTTTTAAGCTCTCCTAGACTTAGGTGCTACTTTTAGTCCTAAAATACTTTGTGAATTGCTCTTAGTGAAAAAAGTTAGGAGTCCTAAATTTAAGAGTGACACGCCCATTATTTTTAGGAGTTACTCCTAAATTCGCCAGTTAGGACCTACTTTTAGCCCTAAGATCCTTTGTGAATACGGCCCCTGATGTGTCACTGCCGCTCAAGTGCATTTCTGTTTTAATTGTATGGGATAAAGTGACCTTTTCATATTTTTCATTGACTACTAAATTTTTGTTCGCATGTTTCCCAAAGCCTGTGTTTTGAAACTTGTGTGTTGCTACTGATTGACCTCACCATAGCCTACTTTGTTCTGTTGTTTGTGGATTTTACAGTGAGGCATTTCTTTGTGCAGACAGGGATATTGATCTTTCATATGGTTTTATATTTTATTTTGTATAGATTTATACAATAAACACTAATAGATGATCGGGCTATGATGTTTGTCCATGTATCTACAGTAAATTAAGAAACGGGAAAGTAAAAGTTACTTTTCAAATGCAGTAACTAGTAAAGTAATCTCATTAAAATGTACAGAAGTAACTAGTAACTACTAATTACTTTTTTTTAAGTAACTACCCCAACACTGGTCCTACCCCTCTATCCACAACCTTTTGGCCCTACCCCTCTATCCACAACCTCCTGTCCCGCCACGCACTTTAATCTGGGCCGCCAAGCATTTAGAAAAAAAATGTGTAATTAAGTTATAGGCTACTCTATATATTTCTTGCCATAGAAAACTTTATGGCTGTAACCACTAGATGGCGCACTGCACGTATAACCCCCTATTGACAGTCCATAATTTCGCTCTCCACTGCACTGATACCCGAGATGAGCTTATTGACAAAATGAGCAGTCAAAAGAAACGAAAAGTCGACAGCAAGTGTGGGGTTTTTAACAAAGAGTGGACAACAAAATATTTCTTTACTGAGGTTCGATCAAAGGCCGTATGTTTGATCTGTAAAGAGAGTATTGCCGTACTCAAGGAACATAACATCAGCCGCCACTTTTCCACCGGGCATGCTAACTATGCCAGCAAATTGTCGTCTCAAGACAGGGCCACAACTGCCATGAAGTTGGCTGCTAGTTAACAGGATCAGCCGAGCATTTTTACGCAACAGTCCACCATTCAGGAATCATGCACAAAGGCAAGTTATGTACAAGTTAGCAAAGTTCTGAAGGACTGAATGATAGAGACTGCTGGTATTCTATGTCCGGCGATAACAAGCAAATTTGAAAACCTCGCGCAGAACAGTCACTCACCGTGTAGAGCTAATTGACGAGGACTTGGCCAGTTGGTTGAACAAGAAAACGAAGTCTTTTAAGTTCTATTCCTTAGCCCTGGCCAAGAGTAATGATATGAAAGACACTGCCCAACTCTTAATCTTTATCAGAGGGATTAATGACCAATTTGAAATCACAGAGGAATACAGGACGACTGTTTTTATCCATGGATTCCATTAAGGGCCCAATGCGAGGAGTGGACTTGTATGCCAGCGTGTCTGGGGTAATGGAGAGACTGCCTTGGAGCAAACTCGTAAATGTCACGACAGATGGATTCCCAAATTAAACAGGGAAAAACATTGGATTGCTAAAAAGAATTCAGGAAAAAGTGAGAGAAGAGAGGCCTGGTTTGGAGGTAATTTTCCCACACTGTTTTATCCACTAGGAATCCCTGTGCAAGACAGTTTCGCGTTTTGATCACGTAGTGAAGGTCATCATAAAACTTGAAGTGAGGGGCTTTACTCATCACCAATTCATTAATTTCATTGAGGAGACCGATGCTGACCAGCAGGATTTACTTTATCACTCCAATGTCTAGGTTTGGATAAAGTTGTCAATTTGGTTTCCCCAAATTGTCGACGCTCAAAGAGGCCCATCTGCATCCAAGTAAATATGGCACTGGACGAAGAAAAAGCACCAGAGGATCTGCAGTTGGAGCCCGTTGACCTGCAATGTGACTCTGTCTTAAAGGAAAAGTTTGACTCTGTTAAACTGGATGAGTTTTATGCCTCACTGAATGAAACAAAGTTTGGTGCCACCAATCTGATTGGTGGCACAGAGGATATTGGTGTTATATGGCTCGAACTATGTGTGTGAGCAGACCTTCAGTGTGATGAGCATCAATAAATCACGTCACAGAGCTCAGCTCACTGGTGAACACTTGGGAGCTATACTTTGAATTGCAACAAGTGAAAAACCAGCCAACTATGATGCACTTGCAAAAAAGGGTGACCAACAGTGTTCCCATTAAAATTAAATGAACAACTAAACTTGGGTGAGTTGTTTGCTTTCCTTTTAAAAAATAAGGTTTTACATGTAATGGCAATTATTATTATTATTTTTTACGGTGGCCCGGCTTTCAAAACACAAAAAGTTTTGCCCACCTCTGCTCTAGGCCCTACCCCTCTATCAACAACAGGGACAACCGTTTTGGGAAGTGCTTAATTGGGATTGGGCCACACTCGGAATAGACAAAGAACATGAACGCACAAGCCTAAAACACACACACACACACACACACACACACATGCTAGTTTTCAACTGGCACGGAGCGTTCTTTTCCCTCCACAGGCACGCGTCGGTAAATTAGGGAAAGATCTTTCACCCCAAGGGGCGGTTCAGTAAGAAGAGGAGGCGTGTTCTGCCGCAAACGTTCCCTGGTGCTATTTTGCAGTTTCAGGAAACAATTCCACCACAAAACAGGAAATAACTGGTCTAAAGTCAGTGGCGCGTTGTTCAGATGCTCCTCGTTGCAGTGAAAGTTACAGCGGCACTGCAGTTCTATGCATCTGGGTCGTTCCAGCATCCCCTTAGGCTACGTTTACATGATGACGTTCTGAACAGAAGACACAAAAGTGGCGTCGCGTCTTCACTTTTTATTCTGCGTTTAGACAAGCGTTTTTGGGAGTATATCTGCGCGCATACGGTGACGCAAAAGTGTGTGGAATTCGATTGGGTATACATGCCAGGCGGCTAGGTGGTACTGTGATACACTATCACACAACACCGTCATGTCTGAGCGCATGCGTAGAATCTTCCTTCTTCTCTTTTCTGTGCCGCGAAAACCAAAACATGATTACAGATCCTTCTCCGTTCAGCAATACTACCTGTATATATCCTGTACATTTCGTTGCAAGACTCCTGTAAGTTTATTAGAGCTGCCAGAGCAGCTTGAAGGTCCGACTGATGGAAATAATCCAACATGTTTGTTTATTTCCCTGTACTGGCGCATGTATATGATGTAAACGTGTAGAGAGCAGAGTTTTGCGTCTTGGCAGTATAGATGGAAACGCTACGGCGGAGTGTATTAAAGTTTTCCACTCTAGAGGGTGGTTTCAGATTTTCACGTTTTTAAGCCCCAAAAACACTGTCAACCGTCTAAACGAATGGCACTTCCGATAAAATGTATTGTCGTTTTTACCCGCAAGCGTCCTCGTATACCCGGGGCCTTAGTTCCATTGGAGGCATTTCAAAATCTGCAATAAATTGGCATATAGTTACGTCAGGTCTAGTCAGACATGCAGTGGAATACATCCAAATCCCTGTTACACCCGACAGCCAGGAAAGAAGAAAGCAGGCGTGCTATAGACCATGTAAGGCTGCGTGCCCCATCAGGAAACTTACTTATATACATAAACCGGAATTGCGACGGTAATTGTGGAATAAATCATGTCTTTGCAAATTACCCTGACTCAAGCCATTCATATTGGCAAACTCTTCCAATTCTGCCGTATTCGAGGGGAATCCTCCCTTGGATGGGTGACTGTTAGGGGACAACGGCTATCTGTTAAAAACATGGCTCATGAACCCATTTCTTATGCCAGCGACAGTGAGTGAATTGGTAACAGAAAACATACACAAACACACAGTGTAATTGAACGAACATTCGGAATACTGAAAATGCACTTCAGGTGTTTGGATAGGTCAGTTGGTACTCTACAGTATGGTCCTCAAAAAGTCACAGCATTCTTTGTGGCAGTTTGTGTTTTACACAACATTGCCATGAATAATGGATGTGTCGATGACGTAAATGAGGATAGATTACAGGACTTAAGGAGATGTGATGCTGAACTGCATGTGCCGATGCCATTACACTCAAATGCCCCAAGAGCAGCACTGGAGAGGAGAGCTCATCTGACAGAAGAGCTGCATCGTATATAGTGAGGTAAGCAAACGAATGACATCTCTGGTCTATTGTTTAGCTATATTGTAAAATTATTATCATGCATTTATAACCTTGTGATTCAGTGAAAGTGAGCCCAAAACATCGGAAAGTATAGTATGTCCTTGAGACATTTTTTATTAAACCTTTGTCAAAAAGTCAAAATGTTCGTAAGCAGACGAGAAATTAAAAGTTGAAAAGATTTAAACAAGATTTAGCCTAAAAATCGAACAAAAATTCCCTCTGTAAGGCCTTTTACACCCGCCTCTGCGGGATTGGACACGTGAGGGTCCGGAGTGGCGATGCGGGATGTACTCCTGGTGGAGCGGGTGGAAAGAGATGGAGTGGGGGGAGAAAGGGGCACAACGGGGAGGAAGGGGCAAAACAGGGGGAGGAGGTGGTTTGTTTGGAGGCCAACGCTCCATTGCTGTAGCACTCCTCTCCAAACTTGAGGCGATGCGCCCGAGAGGCCGCAGCAACATCGCCACCCGGTCAAGACGGGCGTTTGTATTTTGCCGCATCCCGGACAGCTCCCGCTCCAGTATGTCGAACCCGGTTTGCTGGAGCTACAGGAAGGGATGGACCTCCGGTCTCATGCTGCTGCTGCTTCCATGGCGTGTGAGTCTTGATTTCGTGCACCTTGGTGGATGCGCGACTCCCTCAGCTGCCCTGTGCGCACTGGTCCCGAGGCCAGGGTCTTCTTCCTGAGAAGCTACGTGACATTGTCTAGATTCATTTTATGGCTGTGTTACATTTATTAAATGTCAATAATGATTCAAAAGATTTTCACAAGACATCTCTATTTATGTGAACTTTATTTCTGTACCTTGGGGTTGGACAGCTGGTGTATCGGGTTGGGGGCCGATTTCAAAGCCCCCAAAACCCTCAACGCTTTCAGCAGTTAGGGTGGACGCAGCAATGTCCTCTGCTGGCGTGTTCGATTGTTGCTTGCAAGCTGGGCCTTACCTCTTCTTCGGACATCGTTGTAGCGCACTGGAATCATGTCCTACGGACGCCAGCTTCCGATACAATTGTAGCAATTTCCTCCCAAGCCGCTTTGACTGACGCTAATTTGGGTGGGTTTCCCCCATCCCCATGCAAAGTTAGCTCTCGGTCTTTCACGGCTCTGACGAGCACATCTGTCTCCTCAGCTGTGAAACGTTTCTGGCGTGCGCCTGACAAATCCGCCATAATAATAGCAATCTGCCATGGAACAAGCGCGCCTTGCTTTTAAAGTGAATGTGAGATGACGCTCTGATTGGTTCATTGCACGTTACACCCAAACCACACCTACAGGTAATTAGGGTACTTCGGACCAACCTTTTTTAAATTTGCGTCGGGCGCAAGAGTCATTTATCCGCCGGTATAATAGCAACATTGCCATAGAACCGCCCAAAAGCTACTTGCTTTTGGCGCTTCTCACTTGTATTTCAGACCGTTAAAATAGGGCCCTCTAGCTTTTACACCAATTCAATTTGTTGATGTCATAACTCAAATTAATAGGAGCCTGCACATTATTAATAAGAGTCCATCAACATCGATTGTACAACAATTCAAATGCACCTTAACACAAAAAAAGCAACTGAGCAAAATGTGTGTGAGTATGTGTGCGTGCGCATTTCTGCAGATGAAGCAGACCTCCATGAGACCACTTATTGCTGTTCACTGGCCATCCAAGGCCTCGCAATCTGGTAGTACTCACTCGTGATCCAGTCACAGGTTTTACGATCAAATGCATCTTGCATCTTTTCCACCCTCTTTACTTATTGTTTTAGGTGACCGCCCATATATAGGAGTGACTGTCCACATATGGCTATGTTATCATGTGTGTGACTCTTCCTCTGGAATGGTACGAGTGGGGCTTATTTGTTCATAACTTGAGCTTCCTGCTGCCAAGTTGGACTTGAAAACCGCCCCAGCAGTGTTAGCATCACACATCGGAAGAAGCTTTATTTTATATGATTATAACCACTCTGACAGATGAAAGTGAAAGCCTCATTCGTTTTATCATATTCCCTTTGGAGTCTAGGGGTGACCTCCAATCTTCGATGTGGACCTGGTCTTTAATAGTGGAATGGGGTAACTTGTGTGTGTGAAATACGGGGCGTTCCATTGTGGGGATGGGGGTAATGACTTATTCCACAGCATTTGTTGCCTTCTTAAAGGGACTGAATCAGTCTTATGTTTGCAGTGTTATGTTTTGCTTTCAAGAAATGTCCATATTGTTTGTCTGACAGCCACTTTGTTTACTGGCAGAGGCATCTTCATTTGCTTTCCTAAGAACAGCACATTCTAGACCGTTAATCTCGAAGGATGCACAATGTCAGGAAAAAACATCAAAAGTTTGGCAACATTTTGATACGATTAAAGATGATTTGAAAACAGTTTGAGCTGCAGCTATCCATCATACCACTGGCGCTGGGAAGATGATTCTCTCCGTCGGGACACGGTAGTGCACTTTGGTTGTTTTGCCAGCTGAATGTTATCACCTTTGTACTATACAGTGAAATGCATGGTTCAGAAGTAGATGTAATTGTTCACCTGTGAAACATCTTCATTCAGTGTCTTCATCAGATGTGAATCCTGCGCGTAATGGGTATGAGAGTTTATAATGTATTGTAATAATTACGCTATTTTATATCATTGTATATAACGCTAATGGAAGCCTATGTTTTCTGGCAAGTTGAATGCAGATGATATGAACGGATGCAAATTTTGCCGTAAATTTGTTTGTAGAGAGGGACGGTACTTTTAATACATGAACCAAAGCAGAAGGTACAGATTCACAGTGCTGAACACCTTCTTTACTGTTTTCAGAACCTAGCAGCAGCTGGTGAGACAGCACACATTTGAGGACTTAGCTCAGTGTGTTCTACATCAGGGGCCTCCCTCTGTCTCTCTTGCCTCCACTGAGCAATGAGAACTCTGGAGAAATGCCATCTGTCATGGTAAATAAGATTTTAGAATTATGTGGGAATCAAACACCAGAATGGAAGTGGCCACTGAATGGGAAGAAATGCAAGTCAATTGCGATTAAGAGAGAAAGCAAACTATTTTAAAAGGAGAAGAACTGCTCAATAAACCCAATTAGTTCAAATCTTCTCAAATCCTCATGCAGTAGCGCTGGCATCCTAGGGGTCCTAAAGCTAAGCGTTCTCTCTCCCTCCCTCAAATCAATAAATCCCCTCTATATGAGAAAAGAGCAGGAGAGATGCGGCACCTTTAGTTTACAGTCATGTGAACGGAATACATTTAGAATTTGGAACCTATGGGACAAACTGTGATCTATTTTTGTCAAAACAAGTAATAAAACGCAAACAGGCGTCACAGGTAGCTGACCAATGAACCAGTTCACTTCCGATATTATGCATGATTGTGTTATGTCACCGGTGTGATTTCCCACATCCTCCATGTCAGTGATACAATGCAGAGGAACAAGTCAGCCTGCAAGTCAGCAGACTCCCCACTCAACATGAAGACCATGTTCGTTCCATATCATCAGGCAGATCAAAGAAAATGATTCAAGTGACAGAGGCAGAAAAAGCGATGAGACAAAGGAAGAAAGATAGGTCAGGGGAAAAGACAAAGATGATGAACTGGATGAGGTCACCAGAAGAAAAGGGAGGGGAGAGGAGAAGAGAAGGAAGAGAGGGATGAGAGACGGAGGAGTAATGTCCTTGGTAAAAACCTTGTGTGTGTGTGTGTGTGTGTGCGTGCGTGTGTGTGTGTGTGTGAGTGTGTGTGCATGCGTGCATGCATGGGTGCGTGTGTATGCTCGTGTGTGTGTGTGTGCGCCTGTTTCTGTGTGTGTGTATGTTGATCATGTAATGTGGGTGTCTGTAGCATAGGCATAATTTGAAACTTGAGACTAAATATTACGCTTTCTACAACTTGGTGCCCATCCAGCCAACACAACCATCACAATATTTATTATATTATAGGTTTAGCAAAAATAAATCAAATGCTAACTTTTTGATAACAATGTGTTCGATCAAGCATCAAAAATAAGAATAGAACTATGTCATTATTGGAGCACATTTTAAACATAGTTCAAACATTAGTTTTCAGGGCTGATTAAAAACTGTAGGAACACTGGGATTTAACAATAAAATACTAAAATACAGAATGATAAGATTATAAATAAATAAACAGATTAAAATCATCATAATAAATCAAAAGCATTCAAATGAAACCCTGTACTAAAAAGCTGCTGTTAAGGAGACACGATTGGTCCAATATGATGTGTTTCTTGGTTCATAATCATTATGTGTGCTTTACAGAACAAACCATTCAACAGGATAGTGACCTGTGAGAATATGATGGAGATCCAGGTCCAATAAAGGACCAATAAAACACCAAATAAGATTTTGAAAAGCTTCGGAAGTTTATTAACAGCACTACTTGCATGGTTTGTAGTCAAAATATAAGAATGATCGGGCGGCGAATTGCATTGCGTATCTGACATCCCGACGGAGAACTGCGAATGCTTGAGGGGTCTCCGTAGTTACAGAGTCTGATTACGGAGTCGGTGTAGTATACTTTGGCTAAACGGTGCAGGGGGAACTCCGACTTCAAGTTTTAAACTCTGCATCGCTATGTACGCAACATTTACGCACCACGGTCCACCTCTGTAACCAACCAGCCTGTTCCGTGACGGTTTGGTACCAATACAAGTATCGTTGCAACCCTAATTATCTATTAATAATCATTTGTATCTTTGGAACTAAAGTTAAGAAAACGTATGTATACAGATAACAATGATTTGTTACTGACTTGATATATAATGATTTTACATTGAAGAGGTGAATTTACACTGGACAAAGACCTCAAACAAGGACACCAGCTAGAGTCGGGATATGAACATACTAATATCAATTCTCCACTCTTTCCCTTTTACTTCCATGGTGTCGCTCACTTGCTCTTACACTGCTGTCCAGTATACCACGCCTTCCCTATGTCCCTCTGGCTCCCTCTGGCTCCATCTGACTCCCTCTGGCTCCCTCTCCTATCCTCCCTCTGGCTCCCTATGTCCCTCTGGCTCCCTATATCCCTCTCCTCCCTCTGGCTCCCTATGTCTGTCTGGCTGCCTAAGTCCCTCTGGCTCCCTATGTCCCTCTGGCTCCCTATATCCCTCTCCTCCCTCTGGCTCCCTATGTCTGTCTGGCTGCCTAAGTCCCTCTGGCTCCCTATGTCCCTTTGGCTCCCTATGCCCCTCTGGCTCCCTGTGCCCCTCTCCTCCCTTTGGCTCCCTATGTCCCTCTCCGCCCTCTGGCTCCCTGTGTGTGCCCCTCTCCTCCCTCTGGCTCCCAGGAGGCACTTTCAAGTCCCTTTGTCTCTCTGTTTCTGTCCTGTGTGTGTGTGTGTGTGTGTGTGTGTGTGTGTGTGTGTGTGTGTGTGTGTGTGTGTGTGTGTGTGTGTGTGTGTGTGTGTGTGTGTGTGTGTGTGTGTGTGTGTGTGTGTGTGCGTGACTCTCCCGCCCTTTATATATATAAATATGAATAAATAAATATATATATATATGTAGATATATTTTATTTTTTACATTTAGATTTTCCGCTTCTCGCTCCTCCTGGCAGTGTACCAGCAAACTTTGGCACTGACTCTGGTTAACTGTCATCCTCTGCACTGAATAATCTTGTGGTTATTATCTGCCTGTTGGAAACACAGCCAAAAGTCATCGTGTTGCATGGGGAATTAGACATTATCCTGTAATGTCAGCGGCGGGCAGCCAAAATATTTCTTTAGAAGGGCGAGCCAGGCCCCACTTCCAGCTACTCACCACTTCTGAGGAGCAGCTCAGACTGAAAAGATAGTTTCATTGAAGCACTAATAGGAAAGTGGCTGAATGTCATTCGTCGGGCGAAAAAGCAAGCGTGAGAGCGAAATTGCCCTCATTTTGTGAGACACATAAATGAGGATCTAATTGCATCTAAAACTCTGTGGAGTCCAAAATTAAGACCATGTCTTTTTTTTATGGCAGAATGGAAGTATTTGGTAATGACCCCAATAAAAGGAACATAATTGGGGCAAAGGGAATACAATGTCGAGGAAAAAGTGCATTTAATTTTGGATGAAGAAGCAAATGCATATATGCATCATTCAGAATACAAGTAAAATGAAGGCATCAAGAAACTAAATAGTTGTGCAACCTGCTTTCCGGGTTTGTTGATATTTTGGAGCATAGAACTAACAATAACTACAATTCATCTACAGTGACATACTTTGCATCATATATTTTGATCAAAAAATGCTTAAGGATTTGGCCAGTTTGTTACGACCCCTTATTAGTTGGCAATCTAAGACGAGATGTAAAACTTGTTTTTTGTTCAACTCACCCCCTCTGGTGGTGTAGTTGCGTACCGAAATTGGGAGTTGGTGTTGATCTGACCATCCATCCTATTCCAAACAATTGTTCACTAGCTCCCATAGCGGTATCTGGATTTGTCCAACACATGTAAGCTCATACAAACTGCCCTGGCTAGATATCTTTCTCCGATAGTGCCCGCAAACTAACAAATCAACAAGTTTGGATTGTGTTTTTACCCTTCACTGAGCATATTCAAAGACGTATATAGTCTGTGAATATGCTAGTGGCTGTGTTTAAGGCAGTGTGATTAATCTGAATTCTGAGTGCAGAGCAGGATTTCAATAGGTCTTGAGGGTAAATGGAGGATTTTAATTTTTTTTACTGCCATCAGTTCTGACACATGGACGTAACAAGTCAATGACAATCTTATATTACACTGTCAAAGCTTAATCCTAAAAAAAAATGCATATTTCTTCACAAGGTACAATTATATTACAAAGTACATATCTATATTTTAATTGCATTGCAGAATTCCTCTTGAGGTTTTATCCAAGTCAAGTCTAAGTCCAACATTCCCAAACATTGTGATGATTTATTGAAGCTAGTCGTGTTATGATGAGACTGTCCACCTCACCCACCTCCCATGTGGTGCTCACACATCCAGACACACCTGCTCTTCGTTGTGACAAACACACTTCATGAAAAAAACGTAACTTAATCATTCACAAACTGTTTTCTCAAAATGTCTTATTTTTTCAGTGACAAAATGGCCTGCATAACGATGCTTAAAATCATATAAGACATTAACACGAAAATAAAATGTTGGGCTGACCCAACTGAGTTTTATCTCCAATCAACTGAATTTGTTGTCTGCAGGAAATAAGCCATCCTTACATGCTAACACAGGTACTAAGCCATCCACACTAACAGTGTTAGTGGGGAGCGATAGCTGCTGGACCCAAG